>NC_085048.1:99048228-99163237 GCF_963662255.1 Cinclus cinclus | reverse complement strand
TCTAGGATCCCATACCTGAAATAAGAAATTTGAATAAAGTCAAGCCTGTACTCCTTCTGCTGACTTCAGTGAAGTTCTGTAGAAAGATGAATTTTCATTCTTTTTGCTAAAATACTGCAACTGTGTTTCTTTAACTAAACCATAGAAAGTTAAAACCGAGCGTCGTGGCGGGTGGTGGTTGAGTGCCGCAACCTTCCCAGGGAAGCATCTTGAGAAAGACACTCGTGGGTGTGCTGGCACGTCTCGCCCTGTCCAGAGTGGCTTCAGCAGTCTGAGAGTCTCACTTCCCAGCACCACAGAAGAAGGGACGGGAGCCTCGCTTAGCATTCCACAGAGACCGAACCCTTTATTGTAAGGGGCTACTCTGTGAAAAATGCCGGAGACAAAAACTCCAAGCAAGGGGTGAGGGAGCAGGGATTATATAGGGAAAGCAGGGGGTGGGGCAGAGCAATAGGGCAAATGATCTGAGGGTTCAGGGTGGAACAAAGGGAAAGGGCCAGTGGAGTACAAAATATTTACATCTAACTGAAAGGCATTGTGGGAGAGATTTTCTCTTGCCATAACTGGAGAGGCGCTCACCTAAGGGTTTTTCTGTTCAGGGGAGAGTTCTGAACTTTTTAGCTTAAGGGCCTCCCCTCCAGGGAAGGGCCATGGCCTCAATTGGGCCCTGTGCCTTCACAACCACTGTAGAATTATTACAGTCATATGAATAATGGAAACAATGTTGAAATTAACTCAATCTAATGAAGTTTTTATCAGTCCTTGCAATATCTTATTCTCCCAGCCATCACTGAAATTTTTATCTGGAGAGGTATCACCATACTAGTAGACAAATAATTCCATGCAGTATCTACTGTTCAGAAAAATTATCTGTATTGAAACATAATTATCTCAGATGACATACTGACTGACTACTAATTACAACAGATAGAGCTAATTACTTAGGTTCATCCTGTAAATAGCTCAGCATGTATCTTTATGAGAATTCAGTAATGACACATTGCTCAGTAGGATGGTATAAGGAAATTGATTCCCAAGTTTTTATGCATAAAATTCTTATTTTTTAAAGTGTGTATAAATTTTCCTTAATACTAAGAATATCCAGGGGCACTTAAGTGGTACAAATCCGCATGGTTGAGTTTTTTGGACAGTGTTCCCAACACCTTGACAGGAACTGAACCCCAAAGTCAGATTTGCCAGCACACCCCTTTATACAGCTTTCTTTCTCTGACAGGAACAATAAAAATGGGGTCCACCAGTCCACTACAAATGGATCTGTTATATACAAACCCTTCCATGCTTTTCCTCCTTGAGTTTTCACCATGGAAAACCAATGGTAGGCAAAAAGTCTGTAGGGCTTCTGCTACCTGCCTGCAGAACTGAGATATGAGCAGGATACAGAGCAAGTACCCAGAATTCAATCAAAATTCAGTGGAAATTGGTGGAAACCCAAGTCTACTTTAAAAACATCCCACCTGCATCATTTAGATCATCCATGAAGCCACAGTCTGACAGAAGAAAGATATGCAACAGGACACAGCAAATGTGCACCTTTCTATTCTTCCAAAAATACTGATTTTAAAACTATTTTATACCAATTTTTCCTCCAAAGGTAGTAATATAAAAAGTATCACAAAATAATTTTAATTAAGGGCATTTAAGTAGTTTAATCAGAATATTTAATGTTGGTGATATTAATTATATATATTTATGTATAATATATTCTGTATATAATATTATATATTAACATTATAACATATGTAGTTGATGGATTGAGAGACTACAGTGACTTCAGAATAATTTTTTTATCTGAGTCCTCAGAGGAATTTTAAATTGAGCTATTGAACTTCACACATTTGAGTTTTAGATAGAAGCCCTAAAATTATTCCTTGACCAGTTTAAAGTCTATAGAATTGCATTTTTTTTTCTCTCCTGGTATGTTTTCAATGAAGTAGTCCCATGAGTCTAGTTTAGATTTCACGCTTTTCTTTACTGGAACCAGCATTTCTCAAACAGACTCACCTGATGTCAACAAAAAACAGAATACTAAAAAATGTATTTCTCACATATACAAACTTACTGTTATCAATTCTAGACTGAGTAATTTATTTTGAAGTATAGTTTGGTTGGTTTCTTTTTGTTTGGGTTTTGTTTTCTTTTTTTTTTTTTTAATTGTATACAAACCAAATTTCATCTCTCCCTTGAATTTTACTCAAGCCAGCAAAGTTGATCCAAGCATGTTTTTTGTATCTTCCTTTGTACTAAAAAATTGACTGGCAAGAAAGCCAGTTAGTCTTTTCTGCAGAAACACAGCAGGAAGGTATTTGTAAATAAGTGCTAGTCTCCGCTTGGTCCCCCAAAAATTCAACGCATTTTGCTTATTACTTGTACACTACTCCAAATACCTTGACCAAATTTAAATCTTAGTGCTTCTTCTTCTTTTCTTACTGTAGACTGAACATTGTCCCTACTTCTTGTCCAGCTCCTGTTACCTGCTGCCAAAAAAAAATGTTTTACATCTCCAGAGCCAGTTGTGTTTCTGTGGGGGAAAAAAAACAAAAGAGCAGTAGGCTAATTTGGAAATGCTTTCTATCCCATTAGGGCAAAGACAACAATATACAAATTGAACACATTTCGAAAGAGCTCCTCAGGTGGTATGCACGACGAGGTTACTTCAGAGAAATTATGGGGACAGGTTGTATTAATCTGCAGGCACCTGCCTGAGTAGAATCTCTTGGGTTGAGGATTGATTCGATTTCACTGAAAAAGGGGGGGAAAAACGACCTTTGATAGAGAACCTGGCAAAGAGGCTGTGACTCTGCCTAAATTAGATTTCTGTTTTCGTAATCGCCCCATTCCTCTCTGTCATTAATTGGAGTATTAAAGAGGTTGTCTCAGATTTAGATGCACACAGCTGTGGCTTCAAAGTGTTTATAAAACTAGAAATGGTGCAAGCTTTTAAATCTCAATTTACATTTTTTGTGTCTTCGTATTCATATAGACATGTAAAACCTTCTTTACGTCATCTTTAAAAAAATACCACTTCTTGCTCAGGAAGTTCTTGATCAAGGTTTGCTTGATGCTGGAGAATATTCTGAGAAAGAGTAATGAATGAATATATGGATAAACATTCTTACCCTGATTTTCCGATCAGAGACATCATTGAAATCCAGCAATTGCAATGTCATTTGCATTTGGATGATTGTGCTTTGATACAGGCATTCAAAATTAGAGCAAAAAATATTTCCTGAAGTATTTCTGAAGTATGAGAGGACAGTAGTATGTCTCAGTGTCCTTTACTTCAGTAAATACTAAACCTTTGTCAATTAAAACACAAAATGTCGCAGGTGACATCTGCTGTGGCAGCTTTAAGCAGTGCTTCCCCAATTTTTTGATCCTTAAAAGCCTTCAGAAATGTATCAAAATCCATTCTGTTGAATTCAATTACAAAATTAAGTAATGGGGAGTTGCATTTGTCTTGGAAATTGTTTATCATAATTTTGGTTTAAATATAGGCAGTGTTTGAAATTTAATACATAATTTATAAACAGCAAATTTCAAAGGATCGAGGTTTCACATGACAGCAAAATAAAAAAGAATCAGTATCATTGAGTCATTGAATCATAATGGTTTGGGTTGGAAGTGACCTTAAAAAGCATGGAGTTCCAACAACCCTGCCATGGCCAGGAACACCATCCACTAGAACAGGCTGCTCAAAGCTCCATCCAACCTGAAGCATCCTGGATGTGACAGATATTCTGATTTCAGAATATTAATTCCCAAATAAGTTGTTAACATCAACAGTCTGGAGCTTCTTTGGGATGTCACCTCACCTTTATTACTCCACTTAGCAAATGACAACTCATGAAGATGACTATCTCTGAGTCTTATCTTGCCTTAGGAGGAATTTTTCATGTCTTGAGGTATTACTAAATAATAATGCTTTTATAGTTTGATATATTCATGTAAAGTTAGTGAAGTTAAAAGTCATATTGAATAATTATGTTTACAGGAAGACTGTAATGCCACCACATAAGAAATACATTTTTAAAAATATAGGAAAAGGTTAAAAAGGTTTAATCAAATTAAGCACCACCATTCAAGCACAGAAGCAAATACAAATGGAAATTAATCTTGGACAGCCAGAGATAAGTGAGAATTAAGATAGAATATTACCAGATTTCTGGTGGGAGTTTTAGCTAAAGAAACATTTTTCTCTACTCAGGTTGGCAACATGATGTTGTTGATCTTTGAAATGCTTTTTTTTTTAATATTTATGATGACATTTTGTTTTAATTTATATTTTCTAATTATTTCAGAATGGCACACACAAAAGAAAAAATAAAGCAATTATGACTTTTTTTAGGTAATGATCAATTCCTGAATGTTAGAAATTGACAGGCAGTTTACTAGCAAATTATTTTAATTATCAATAATTATTGCTGTTTTCAAGGCTTACATCACCAGAGAGCTGTCTGTGATTTTGTAATGGGAGAAACTGTTAGTATTTTCCATCTTCTATCTTTTCTCAAAGTGGAAAAAGGAATGCAAATTATGTATGATAAAGACCACCTCAATTTGTCTCTATTTGGATACATTGTACATGTCAACTACTTAGAGTTATTGCACGTTCTTTCAGCTCTGATGACCAGCCTAGCCCTTCTTTATTTCTATTACCATTATATCCACATGAGCTGTTGTGAAGTGTTAAGAGCTCTTCATACAAAATAAGGAAGAAGAGAGGAGAAGTAGCAAAACAGCCTGGTTGGGATTTGTAAAGATTTTTCTCCTGTTACTGTAAGTTTAAAAAGTTTGACATGACAGTTTTTTAGCGCCTTTGTGGAGACCCAACCTCTGACTGTAGTAATCTAGACAGAGTTCAACAACTGTTACTGATGCCAGTAAATCAATGAAGACCTGATGTGCTGTATGAAACACTGGGAGAATTTTATTTTGCACTAATAATCTTATGAACAGCCAGATAAAAATAGGATATAAACCATAATTTAACTTACATTAAATATAGTTTAGATTTAACAAGTGTGGTGTGGCCTCCCGGGGGAAAGTATAAAGAGGTATAATAAAAATGCAGGTGAGTGATTTTCCAATGTATCATTATATCTCCTACGTTATCACATAGGATTTGCATGGTGTTTCCTCATTTTTCCTACAAGATCTTCTGGGAAGCAAATTTAATCATGTTGCTTTGTCTCCTTTGTGCTACGTTATTTTCTCAAGAGGGTCATGATCAGGTAGGAAATGTTTATCAGGTCCATAAGACCTTGTCTGCAGAGGCTGGCTTCAAGTGAAGCACAGGTATCCCTGCTGTAGACACTTCCAGTGAGGAAGCACATGGAGAAACAAAAATTCCTTGCCCCTGACACAGACTCTATACCAATAGCAATACTGGAGTAAGGTGCATAATTGGACAAATTATTGTCTTTCTCTCTGATTTCAGAAAGTCTCCAAAGAGGACCACACTTTCTCTAGTATATTTATCACTTGATAAATATATCAATCATTAATTTCAACAGTTAATTCTGCAAGTTACCCACAAAAATCTAACCTGAGCATGAAAATAAATGCAGTATATTTTGTATCCATTTTCTTGCTTGTGTCAGTAGAAATTCAAACTCACATTAATATCTACAATCATGAATTTTCATTTTACTTATGGCTATTTTCTGGTATCAAAGTATGTGTGAAGTGGCAGAATAATCCTCTCTCGTGTCAAAGTGCCTCCTATCATCAGTCTTGACCTTCCTCCTGGGTGCTTGACATTACAATAATGGGGTGTTTTCATTTATATCTGCTTCTGCTGAGCACAAGGCTTTATTTTGCTTTTGGTTTCAAGAAAAAAAAAAGGGGGGGGGGGTGTTTGGAGAATGGAGAGATGGAGATTAGTTATTAACTGATGATCCCCAAGAACCTGCAGAAACAGTGTTTCATTCAAGATGCAACTGGGAGTAGTGATAAAGTACAAAATATAACGGTGTCCTCTGAGATGTAATATGGGACATTTATTTAGAGTAACTTAGCAGAAAAGCCTGACAAATACATATTGCTTTATGATTGCCTGTGCCTGTGTTCTTCATTTGTCCTTCCCTAATACTTCTTATCCTCTGTTAAGAATTTTTTCTGATATTTTGGTACACGCTAAGACCAGGAAGATTCATAAACATCTAACATTAATCTCAGCCATGTTTTTTGCTGTCTTCTTTGGAAAAGCAAATTCAGATAAAGCCTTCAGCTGAAGTGATAGTAGTCTGGTAGAGTAGTTCCACAGGAAAACATGATCAACAATGAGCAATGGATCTGTAATCATCAACCAGCCAGCCCACCAGTGGTAGGCAGAAAAACACAGAAAATGTTGAAAACCATCAGAAAAGATAGTCTCTATCTTTAAGAGATGGCAATATCTTAAAGAGACAGATGACTTTAAAAAAATTGTAACCTAGTGAGGAATCCTAAGCAAGTACAGTAAAGTAATTTGACTTAATCCTTGAAGTTATAATTTAGACCTGCATATTACTCTTCAAGTACACTTGCTTTTGTACTTTTCTTAGAATTCTAGTCCAAAGATGCTTCCATTTTACATTTCCATCAGCCTTGATGAAGAAAACCCGTGTATATTTTCTTCTTTAGTCACCAATATACATAGTGCTGGTCCTGGAACAGAATACAGATTCTGCTACAATATTTCATGTAAGATATCCAGGTCAGGTGTCATTTACTCACACTGACCACACTTGACCAGACAAAATTGATGCCTAGAGTGGCTACCTAGAGCAGAAACTAGACAGAGTAAGAGAAATAAAGTAGGTATTTATTAAAAAGACCTTGAAAGGACACCTCGGGCAGTACAATGAACCCAAGATGGACAGCTCATCTCATGAGTTTTCACACTTTTTTAAGTTTCGGTCCATTTACATATTGGGGTTAATTGTCCAATTACAGTTTCAGGTAATGAAATCACATTCTTCCAGTTTGCTCCCCCAATTCACTATTGTTTACACTTTTTGGGGGCTGAAGCTGCTATGGTGACCTTGATTCTCAGGCTGGAAAAGGACTGTTTAGTCTAACTAAACTGTGAAGAAGACTTGATAAGACTCTATATGAATTTCAGAATTTTCAGAATTATATATTAATGCAGTACAGAATCTGAAAAATACAACAGCTAAAACTTAAGGCATCAAAATAACTTGTGTTTAAGGTGTCAAGGGAGTAGAAAGGGGCAAAATATCAAACTACTGAAAATGGCACTTTTGTGCCTTTCTGAAATGTAATCATATCTATTGATATGTCAATATCAATAGATATTTTCAATGTAGATATGTCAATTGCTATTGTCAAATTAGTCTGAATCTTTGTAAAATATGTATTTTTCATCAGTCCATCAAGAAGGGACATTGCCAAGCCTTTATAGAAATCGCAGTGACAGTATAAAAATGCTTAGTGACACTCTCTCCCCGGATTTATGTTACAGGAACTCCACTGTGTTTCTGAACTTTCCCTTCCTTTGTCTTTCTTTGGTGACAGAAGTCCTCCAAAATGCCTCATGAGGCAACCCATAAAGAGTTGAGAACATATTTTAGCTGCCCTACATGTTCCTTTGACACTTTTGTGGGAAAAGGGCATTTTAAAAGGAAAATTATAAATAATCTCAATTTTCAGAGAAAGCTTTCTAACATGATAGAACTGTAATTTTAATAATTTTTCACATGCAATCTTTGTAGGAGGCCAAACAGTTTAATAAAAGGAGATGGATGGTGAGAAACAGTCATAGTTTCAGTCAAGTAATAACAATTTATAAGAGAAAGTCTTTCTTTTGAGTTTTCTTCAAAATGGGCTTTGTAAAATTCCTAAATAATAGAAGTGCAATGCAGAAATAGCCTCTTTTCTAATTTTCCTGGAAAAATTGCTCTTTCAGGGACAGAAAAGATTTAATAGGACTTGAAGAAAAAAGAAAATCAACTGTCAGCTTTAATCATAAGTAAGGTTAGTAGGAAGTGCTCTTGAGCAACAGGGTTCTGTTATACTGCATCTCAGTATTTGAAGCAAAATAATTAATTTTTCTCTGTAGCTGTTTAAAACCACACTTTGCCTAGACATACAAAAGATAATATGATTTATTTTAGACCATGCTAGTGTGTGTTAAGAATATTTTGATTCAGGTTCTCATATATTTAAGTGCCTGCAAGGCAGACAAAAGCATCTTCATTATTTCCAGCAGAAATACATCACAGAAGGTAATTTAGACTTCTCATTTCTGTTTCAGGATATGCTTAGGACAGCTTTGAACAAGTTCTAACCATTAAACTATAACATTTTCAGGACACGTGGAAACAATAATAAATATAATATTTCTGATTAAAGACCACATGATCTGAAGTGTATTACTGCTGTTTTTTTGGTTTTACACTGCTCCTTCAATACAACTTATTAATAGTTAAATGTTTATTAAGAAAATCATATTTTGTGAACCTTGGCCAAAGCATATTAAACAGATTTGTTTTTCAATGACGTATCCCTCCCAAAACCTTAAGAATAATTCCATTCTGAAATGGAATATAATTTAGCAGTACTTACTATAATTTAGTATAATTTACATTCTGAAAACAGAGGAACTAATTTGAAATTAGTGGAACCATGTTGTCAGAGAGAAAACTACTCTTCAGGGGAGAAACATACATTTTTTTTCAGGATACATAAGTACACTTAAAGGTCTTAGAAGAAGGAAATAATTAAATTATTCTACTGCTACCCAGAACAGGTTATTTAAAAAAAATCTCAGTTTACTGAAATATCGCACTGCTAATAGGGCGTTTTAGGTCCTAGTGGGGCATTCCAGTTGACCTCTACTGCATTTTTAGGGGTGTTTCTTGTCTAATGCATATGCATATATGAAATTATTGGTATTAGAGACCTAGTAAAGAAAAATATACACATTTCTAAAACAATAAAATTCTCAGCAAAATTCATGAAACAAATAAGAAAGTACCAACTGAAAACACAAATGAATCTCAATTCAAATTGAAGTGTAATTTGTTGTTCTGAGAAACTAACTTCATTTCTCATCCCAGTTCTACCATTTGCTTACTGCTTTCTTTCAGTAAAATTAATTTTTGTAGCTCATTACAGTCATTACAATCATTAATTATTTGTCAGACCTGCAGGTGACTGCTCTGTAGATGTGAGCTATGAAAGTTCAGCTGAGATGAAAATTTCAATGCACAAAATATGAGATACCTAAAATTTTTATTTTCCCTGAAGGTTTCAGACCAGGTCTCATGGATCACCTCCACTTCAAGAATACATTTTTTTTCAGACTTAAGTGTAATGTTGGAGTTTGTCAATGTCATGACCAAGGGGGAGAAAAGAGGGTTTGATAGTCTTCTCTTGAAATTCAACATTCAAATATTACTGCAAGTTTTTGAAAGAGAGTTCTTATGCTATTTTGAAATGCAGAATTCTAGCCTGAAGTAAGTCCTGATCCTCCAGAGATACATTACATGCTTAGCTCTCCATATTTTGGGACATTTAATTGAATTCCATAA
Source organism: Cinclus cinclus (assembly GCF_963662255.1). Classification (NCBI taxonomy): domain Eukaryota; kingdom Metazoa; phylum Chordata; class Aves; order Passeriformes; family Cinclidae; genus Cinclus; species Cinclus cinclus. Next base: position 99,153,680 of record NC_085048.1, on the reverse strand, counting down.
CACTAATCATTGGGCCAAAATTAAATTTACAGGTAAGCCCTTGTAAACTTGTGCCTCAAAATCAATAGCTTCTTTGTGACCTTATTAATCTCTTATCCTTTTTTCCATTTTTTTTTCTATTAAATAATTCTTAAATAGTCTGCTTGACTGGCTAGATTAGAGTGCTACGGAATATGGTTTAATTGGGTTGACAGGTTTCTCAATTAGTCAAACTCAAGCATATTTTGTCATGTTTTTACAAGACTGCAAATTTATTACTGATGTCATATCTCCAGTGCAAGTCCACCAGCCACTGAACATGCACAAAACACAAGAAAAATCAGTCAAGGATTGAACCAAGGATTCAATACTTCTGTATTCCTGCTGTTGTTCTGTTTTTCATGCTCGGTAAAGTGATGAACTACAACATAGCCAAAGAATGGATCTATGTAGTTGCTGGGCAATGTTTTGGAATAGTTTTATAGACAAAATATATCCCAGAAAAATGCAGACTGGATTCTCCCCCTGAGGTGCATCATATACAGGCAGAGAATTCAATTTTTTTTGTGCTCATATAATGCTAAAATTCCTGTTACAAACTACAGATCTACATCCACAAGTTAAATCTGTTGGTCAGAAATCTTAAAAATATATTGCTTTTAATTAAACAAACACTTTTCATCAGATTCCACTCACAGAATTTACTTTGTTACCCTGACCCAGGCTGGATGATGAGGATAAACCCAATGGTAAATGAAAAAAAAATTAAATGTTTCTGTCTTTTAAGTTGAAAACATAGTTTTAAAACATGTAGCTTGTTAGTTAAATGCTAAAATGGTCTTTTGACTTGTATCCATATAACAATGGATACAACCAGCTATTCCTCTTGAATTAAGAAGCCCAGCAGATTTACTGGGGCACATAGACCATTTCAACGAATTTATTTGCCAAGCTCCTACTCTCCGAAACTCTTTTATCTGAATGAAAAACATGAACATTTTTCCTCAAGCACCAGTCAGAAAATTGCTGTCTCTGGGGAAGAGGCTAAGACAGACTTCTCCTGAGGGGAAGATGACTCCAGCTATGGCAAGGACCTACTAAAAGAGTGCAGACCCCAACACCTGAGACAGCTGGGCTGGGATGGGCACTGGCAGCCACAGCCACTGACAGCCCCACACACTTAAAAGGAGCTGTGGCCAAGGTCTAGCCAAGAACTAAAGGTTATTAGGACAGAGGGAAATCTTTACCAAAATAAAAGTTTACTGGGACAGACACAAGGCTAAAAGAGATATTTAAAGATACTTTTTCCTCTATAGAGATGAGAAACTACTTAAAGCCCGCAGCTAGAGGGCACAAGCACAAACAAGCACAAACACATCTGAGGAAAGGAACAGTTCCCAAATCTGAGCTTAACTGGAGCACTGGGGCAGTAAGTGTGGGTGGAAGTCCCAGGCAAAGCCAGTCAGAGCCATAAAGGCCAAGCAGTGTCCTGATGGTGCCTGTCTTTCGTGGATTCAACAGTATAATATTCACCCAATGGGCTCAAACCAATTTAGCATGTTAAAAGAATGTATCTCATTGATTTCATTCTCACTGTTCCGATGGTACCTAAAAAAAAAAGTGATTCTATCACAAAGTATGGTGGACATAAATGATTTCTGATGATAAGTTTGCTCCAACTAGGTTATATCCATTGCATGTGCTTGCTTCTTGCAAATATTAGGAGGGTGACATTTTTTTTCCCAGGAAAACTCCCAGGAAGAATATTTCATTTTAGTACCCAAAAAGCTGGAAAGAAATATTTTAAAGAAAAATTAAAAAGAAAAAAAAAAAGTATTCTGCTTACACTGTCAAATATATATATGTATATCCCCCAAATTTTGCTGCTGTTTTTTCAAAAAGGTCTGAGCTGGTCTGTAACAGCATGGAAATGGATGATGATTGCTAACACCTCTCCTAAAGCATCTTCTGTGAAAGCTGCTCAGGCAGGTGCAGTCACTGAATCCACAGTTACACACAACACAGACAGGTCAGTGAAGAAAGACAAGGAGGGTCTCTCATTTAGAGTTCCAGTGAGGTTTATTGCAAAGCCACGCTGAAAGAATCCAGGCACAAAAGACCCAAATCACTGCAGTGTCCTGGGTTAAGTCTGGGGTCAGGGGGCCAGTGGTCTGCAGGCACAGGGGTGGTACAAGGGCAGGGCAAAGGGCAGTGACCTACAGGGAGCTGAGCTGGATTAACATGGTGCTGCAGGGCACCACAAGGGAAGCCTGTGGCCGACTCTTCCAGGGCATTACCCTAGAAATTCCCCTGATAGGCTCAAGGGCCTTCACTTTGGTCCATAAACAATTACAGATGCAAGTAAGAATATTTCTTAGTTATCCTACCAACATTTCACTGATGAATATTCTCACTCGGTTTGATCCATGGGCATTCCTATGGCATGTACAGAAATGACAAAATGATTACTTAGTTCTTTACTTATGTGAGGACTTCTTACAATATTGATGGAAGAACCAGGTCACTTCCAATAAAATTAATAGAAAACCTACGTGCGTGAAGGAAAATACTAATTTCCAAACCTGTTGGCAGAACGCAGGTCTGCAAAGATATTCCCCTTCCCACGTGGTATCTGAACTCAAAATCTGAAATAATGTTGATGGTCTTTTTGTGTGCACCCTAATAAAGATATGTAGGAACACTTCCTACTTACCTGGAAGGTATGTAATTTTCAAAATGTTCCAGTGGTGCCAGTAGTTTGGCAACAGCTCTAGGCATTATACCAAGAATAATATTTTAAACTAATACAACATAGTTATTGATACACCTTCTTACTGTGGAGAGAACAGAAACACAAAAACTAAGTTGTGGTTAGAGGTGATTATTAAGTTAACAGGGAAAAAGAATATATTAAAAACAGTTTAGGTTAAGTTTTTCTACTGAGGTAGGTCCCTAAAATCTCACTGAGATGAAGCTTAGTCTATAATTAGCTAATGCTCAAATTATTACTTTTCTAAGTTGCAGTAAAACAAATATCTTAGCTGGCTTCCAAAAATCTAAAAGCACTATGGCACTGACATGGAAATAGCCAAGAACTGTAGGAATACAGCAAATCAAAATTCAGCTTTGTGCAACTGTAAGTTCAAAAGAGTGGCTTACAATGCCTGTATTGATTTTTCTATCTTTCCTTAATAGTGTTGTCAAACTTTGGGAACCATCACCATAATACTGCAGAAATGGCCAGGCCAGAATTCATGCGTAATTCATGTGATTTCCACTGTATTATGCTCAAATCCTTCTATTATTTGCTTGCCAGATTTTCTGGTAAAATTCCTTTACTTTTTTGTGGCTATTTGGAATTTCTCATAGACTTTTTGATTTGTCTGTTAGATATGAAATAATTTTGACCAGTGAGTTTAAATTTTCTTGGTAGAATATCTGATGACAAAAAAAACCCCAGACAAACAAAAATGAAAATGCCACACAAACATACACTCAAGCATGCCACTCCATTGCTAATTTTTCTGATTTTTTGGTTGCTCTTTTACTTCAAAGAAGCAGCAATTTAGAATAACTCTTATAGCTAGATAGCCTTTATTTTTCTCCTTTCTGCTTAACTGGTTTATATACGAGCCCAGCTAGCTGTCACTTCAGTTTAACAACCAATATACATTAACAAAGTGTATTGTAACTGAGCTGAGCTTCTCTCCTTCCTCCAGCTGCTCTTCAGTTCCACAGCAACTTTTCCACTGGAGTCTTCTGCCTCAAAAATAAATCCTATATTGGCATGCTGGAGATTCAGAAACAGAAAAAATTACCAGCCAAGACAGTATCTGGTACTATTTATTTGTTTCATACTGCAGCATAGAGTAATCCTAATGTATTTAATATAGTCTTTACATGAAAAAAACCTTAAAGAAATTAAAATAAATAATTTGTGGGAGAAGAAGTAGAGGACAAAACAGAGAGTGTTTTGCTTAAAAATTGCCTTGTGTAACTTTAGTAAGAGACTTTATTAATAAAGTGACAGTATAAAGAAAGGAAGACTGAAGCTTTATCAAGAGGAACCAGTAAAGTGTCCCCTGCCATTGTGAATGGAGGCTGGAGGGGAAATCTGTGTTGAAGAACATGCCTAAACACCACAAGGTCCTTTAAAAAACTAAGAGAGCACCAACCCAAACTCTCTGATCCCACATGACATTATGGTCTTATCTGGTCTTTTTCATTATTTGGACATGAAAGAAGGCCCTCACACTACAGGTCACAGAGTAAACCTGTTGGTATTGTTGCCCCTCATTGTAGCATCTGCAGCCCTTTCCACTGTCAGTAAAGCTTCAGCAGAAACCAGAGCAGAAATAGCTCTGCTCCTCTCCTGACAGCTCTAGCTGTAAGGAATGGGCACCCTGGGAATCAAGGTTGTTTGAAGATGTTTCTCATTGTCAGGAAGATTACTCTACAGAGATATGCTAAGTAAGCACTGGAAACAAGCACCAAGATTAACCTCCAAATCCTACACAGTTCCTTTACTCCTGTGTTGTCTGATAGAGGCCAAGAAGGGGATGCAGAGGATTGCCCTGCTTTTCATCTTCTGTGGAAAATGTGGGTTTGATTCCCAACTGAAAGCAAAGAGCCAGCTCTCTCTGGATGCAGCATTTTGTAAAAATGCTGTCGTATAAAGCAGGGGCCTTGTGAAAAAGGGTGCAGACCCACAGTGATCAGCTGAAGCAAGACTTTTATGGAAGCAAAAATGTCTGAGTCTGAGTCTGCTTCTTGAAATGCCTAAAACTGTGCTGGAGAATAAGATAAGGAGGAGTGACTGCTGCTGGCAGGGAAGACATTTTGGATTCCTGGTGCCCTTTCAGTCCCAGCTAGCAAGGAAGAACACAGCCCAGTGCCACAGTGGTGTGGGGAATGGGGAGCTAGTGAGGACAGACTTTACCATCACAGTGCAGCCATAATGGTCTTTCTCCAGGTCTTTGAACAAGAATAGAGACAAAAGAGGCATAGCAGGGTTATACGACAATATTGTTTCTCCTAGTATATCCAGCTATTCAGCTGATTCCTTTTAATTGACCTGACAGAAGATTATAACCTCAGGAGGTTTTGGTAGTTACCTGAAACACGTTTTAGATGTCTGTAAACATTAGTGATTAGTTAAGCTACCTCACAGAAAAGTGCAACCAGTAAAAATACCAGTCCAAGTGGATCATTATGTTGGGCTGAAGCCTTGTTGGGCTATTGAGTTTTGAACTGGGCCTTGAAAATCCTAGTGAAGGATTCTTAGAATTCAGATAATGGCTTAGACTGGAGAATTAAAAAGAAGGCAGTAAGCTCATAAAATGTTTTAGTTATTTAAATCCTGGGAAATGAAATGTTAAATATATTTCAGGAAAAGAATGATAATAGTAGCTTGAAATTTGAAAAAATTAGACTGGCATCAATTATGTAGTTGAATAAAGATACATACAGACACTTAAATAGAGACAAATAATGAGTTCTGAAGAAATAGTAGAAAACAGAAGATAACTATCTCAATGCCAATATCTTGGATAACAGATTATATTTCAAAACAGGCAATAAGAAAGCAAATGGTGATTTGAATTACATTATTAAGAGCATTATGTGTAAAATCAGCAGTTAGGATACTTCTCTCTATTATCCACTGTTCTGGACCCAGCCTCAACTGTTCTGTCTCAGTTCAAAAAGAGAACAAAGAAATTAGAGCATTCACAATCTAGAATGGCATAGATTAAAATTAAGAAAGTGAAGTTGATGATAAAAGTGCATGCTTAGACTCAAGAAAAGGTAACTCAGGGAAGAATAAATTCTCAGGAAATAACAATGAGGATGTTATAAAAAGACAGGCTTCAATTATAACAACTTCTGAGAGAGGACAAGCAGAAAATAAAATGTGCTTAACATAAATTGCATCACGAATATTCTGTTTAAACATTAGGGAAGGAAATTCTCAAATGCCAAAAATTTAGCATAGGGCTAGATATTATTCTAAAAAGGTCATGTATCTAGCCAGAAACTTAGAAAAGAATATAAATATCAAACAAGTGCTATGTGAGCATTCTCACATGAGATTGCTGTTACATGTACCTTGCTGGAACATTCTAAACGACAGAGGAAGGTATGTCTTGCTCTTAAAAGAATGACCAATTCATCATTTAATGACATAACTTTCAAAGCAAAATCTAAGAACAGAAACACATACCCTCAATAACACGATTCATTCAGAAACTATTTTAGGATTAGTCTGTGTGAATATTATATAGATTTGTATTTGATCAACAATTTATGATTGTGGTAAACTCTGTTGTACTTATCTTAGAGAGTTGGTAAGGCAAATCTTAAGAAGTTCATTAACTTGATGCAAAAAATATCTAAGTAAGAAATTTCCTAACATGAGACAAGTTTGAATTAAAGTGTAATTTACATATTTTTCAATTGTTCTTAAAAAAACCAACCAACCAACCAAAAAAAACCAAAAAAAAACCAACCAACCAAAAAATCCAAACCAAACCAAAACAAAAAACTTGTATTTATTTTAAGGGTGATTACATGGTCATTAGTAACTACACATATAATTTCTGAAGGATATGTATTTTTACTTTGACATAAACTATAACAGTCTTTATTTCCAAATCACCTTTTTCAGGGAGAATTTTGCAGGCAAACAGACCACAGATCCCTGACCATAATTAGCAAGTAAGCCTGCATGATTTCTTGAAAATTTAAAAAATGGTATTATTTGCTTTTGACTGTAACAAATAGAAATGCTCATATTGCCTGACATTTAGACATCTTTCTCGTCATAGCACCTTGCTTTCCTCCCTCCAAAACCTGCAATTTTGAGTGATTTAAACCTTAAATTCTATTTAGTGTTTGAAATCTAGAATATGATTCCTGAGTGTATTTGTACAGTAAAAATATACATGAGGCAGTAGGGGGATGAGAGCATCCATGAAAGTAGGCAAACCAGATGGGGTGTAGGAAAGTTACGATCTGCCATCACTTTGTGGTATATTTTTCTCTATATTATGGGACTGTTCTCTAAATTGCAATGGAGTAGTAATTTAAATCTACACACTACTCAGCTGTGGTTTTTTTAATTTTAACTAAAAGTCCCAACAAATTATCAGAATTCCAGACAATCCCATGTTGAAATGGAGTTTAGAGGTCCTAAAAACAACCAGTTTTAACATCCAAAAATATCTGCGGGGGTAAAAAATTACCCATTAAATCCTTATCAGTAAAAGTCACTGCAAACAGAGATTCCTGATCAAATCACCCACAATTGTTTAGAAACTGGTTTTACTGTAAGACTAAAAAAGAGGAATCTAATTAATAATTTCAACCATAATTTATGATTCAGCAGATGCACTGTGCAGCTCATGTACCACAATTGCTCACAAAACTATAACCTACAAAAGCTTGAAGCCCACTTTATGCCTGCATTCTGCAATGAGGAGTGAAGAATTCTTTGGGGTAAAGTTTTACAATTTCAATACCTACCAAGTTGTCCATATATTTTACCAGGCCTAGACATTTATCAGGAATGAAAGCAGAACAGAAAATAAGGACGTATGTCACACATGTCAGCTATTTAATAATGTACTTTATCCTACTAAGTGCATATTCTAAAGATAGTGACATCGCAGCAATACATGAATCATTCTCTCAGCACTTTTCCCTAATCTTAAATCTTTGCCCAGTGGAAGTGAAAACACTGCCGATTTTTTTTTTTGTGCAGATTCATAAAAAATGAGGATTACCAGAGTGTCAGTTAAGAAGGTTATACTGTACTGCGTGAGATGATGCGAAATTAGAAAGGATCATCTGCTATGCTTTGCACAGTTGCAAAGTGGGTTAGGCCACAATCTCCCAGATGTCTTTTAAAAGACCAATTATAATCCCAGACATTATTTTCTTTTCTCTTAAAATTATGACTTCCACATAATAATATGTGTCTTCATTTTTGTTTTTTTTTTCTCCCTTAACTGTGAAAACACTTAATTGAAATTCTGGTTAAATCATTCATATCAATATTAATAATCATTAGAAATATAGGTAAATATTCAAAATCAATGGGCTGCCACCTTAGATATTGAAATTCCGTTTACTTATTATCATTTAAATTACTTTAGAGGAGGAAAGTACTTATTTATTATTGAAGAGCATATTGACCCCATGTATTCTGCCGATGAGACCAAGGGGATTTTTGCAGTTAGTCAGAAATTGTTGCTTATGAATATTTTACAAGGTCTTAACAGATTTTTTGCAAACTACAACATGGTGAACATCAGCTAAAACTCAGCCAGTCTTATGAGTTTCAGGTACAAGTCTTATGAAACTTCTAAGTGCCAGCAAAAGTACAAAATGTGGGGACCAAACAACATAAAATACTCAGAACAAGTTGGGCAGCTGAAGAAAAGTCTTGAAGAACTATTAGCTATATGCTTTACCTGGTTGGTAGAATCAAAGATTTAGTGCATATTGTGGGAATTTGAATAGGTTTAGGCATCAAAGGGGCACATTTCTCTTTAACATCTCAAGCTGCCATGTCTTAATTTACTATAGGAAAGAAAGAACTTTTGATGAGCACATCTCTTGTACCTGCCAGACTAATTTAGGCAGGCAGCATTTTGTACTACAGAACTCCCAGACTCAGACAAGATTTTTCAAAAGGTAACAGAGACTCTTTAAAGATGACAACCTGCCAAGAGCAAGATTCCTTCTTTGTCCAGAAGCTGACAAATTTGTTTATCATCACCATGCAGTGACATTGTCTCAGGTCAGAGGGGATGGAGAGGATACTTTGCTTCTGCATGAGCTCAAGCCTGGTCATAGATGTACAAGTTACAGCTCTAGTATGGACCAAAAGACCAGTGGCCAAAAGAGTACACTGAAAATATTGTGTGTGTGTGTGTGTCTTTCTCAGTGTTTGTGTGTGTGTGTGTATTTGTATTTGCAGAAGGAAGAGCTGAGGAAGAACACCATTTTTCATGAAACCGAGCTGTTGGCGTATATAAAATAGGAGTTTTTCTGAGTCCCTCAAAGAGAGAAAAGAATGCAGGGATTGAATTAAAGGCTTTAGAAAAATTAAAATATATAAAACCACACGGACATGAAGTAGAAGTGTAAGTTTTAATGTTAAGTAAGTAAAAATAAGTGCCTTAAGAAAGTGCCTTAAGAAAGGAAAAAACCCTAAAGTTCAAGCCTAGTTAAAAGTTCAGTAACTTAGCCCCAGACATAATGAAAACATAGCAGAATATTACTTGCATTTCTAGATAGAACAGATAGAACCATTTACATGAATAGATAAAGCTGTTTGTGTAAGTTATGTGTAAGAACTGGCACTACTTTCATACTTTAGACTTAAGATTCTAATAGGTGTAAAAGGAAGATTTTAGATTTGTGTTTTTAACTCATTGGATGATTTATGAATAACAATCCCCTGTGTTGGGGTGAGAACACACTTGGAGAAGAAGAAATAAGGAGAAGGAGAAGAAATAAGGAGAAGGAGAAGGAGAAGGAGAAGGAGAAGGAGAAGGAGAAGGAGAAGGAGAAGGAGAAGGAGAAGGAGAAGGAGAAGGAGAAGGAGAAGGAGAAGGAGAAGGAGAAGGAGAAGGAGAAGGAGAAGGAGAAGAAGGAGAAGGAGAAGAAGGAGAAGGAGGAGAAGGAGGAGAAGAAGTAGGAGAAGGAGAAGGAGAAGGAGAAGGAGAAGGAGAAGGAGAAGGAGAAGGAGAAGGAGAAGGAGAAGGAGAAGGAGAAGGAGAAGGAGAAGGAGAAGGAGAAGGAGAAGGAGAAGGGGAAGGGGAAGGGGAAGGGGAAGGGGAAGAGGAGGAGGAAGAGGAAGAGGAAGAGGAAGAGGAAGAGGAAGAGGAAGAGGAAGAGGAAGAGGAAGAGGAAGAGGAAGAGGAAGAGGAAAGGTGTGGGAGCTGCTGCTGCTGCTTCTATTTGGGACTCTGTCCCAGAAAGCTTTAACATGGACTTGAATATTCTGAACTCTTTGCCTTCAAGACTGATACATTCATGCAATAAACAGCTTTGCAGCTACCAACTACTGCTCTTCCCTCTTTGAAGACCCAAATGCATTAACTCGACACTGAGTCATTAAAGCAAACACCTTTTCCATTCAAAATTCTTTACCCAAACAGTTTAGAAAAAAAAAATTCTTAAGATATCTGGGAAATAAACACTCATGAGGTAAAAATATAAGTTAGGACATTATTAAACAACAGAGTGCAGGAAGAACGTAATATGGGAGGGCATTTTGTAATTTTTTTCTTGCTTTATGACCATCTAAGAAAGGTGGTTGACATCATGAAGCAGAAAAATGAAAAATCAAGGAAGACATCTGAAGTGATTTAATATATGTTACTGAAGAGAAAGAAATATTCCTGGTGAAGATATAATGCAAACACAGGATAAGAGGCTGATGTGAAAAGAAACACAGAAGCCAACTCATTGGCACTTTTAGTTCTGGACTTGGAGCTAGGATATTGTCTCTGACCTAGTATTCCAAGTACTTCTTCTGTATCTTCTGTGATTAGGTGTTTAGAGGCATGATTGAATTTTTTTTTTTAATATTATTCTCAAAAAGTCCTGGTGGACTTTACTCAAAATTTTACTTTATTCAGATCATTTAGCAGGTTGTTAAAGAACAGGCCAGTGAGGCAACCCACCCAACTCAAAGAACAGATGGCTTTTCTTAGGCAAACAGGATATAGCTGAGTGTTCTCTTTATTATTCACTATTGTTGCGGGGAGGGGGAGTTGCATTAATTTTCTCTGGTTCTGTATCACCAAAGTTTGATTAAGTGTGAATGGTGTGGTCCTAAAAAATCCTCACATCTTTAAATAGTTAATGCTTTAAAAGACCATATTTCCCAGACTGAAAAAAAAAAACCCTTACAAATACTAGGAACTTCTCTAAAAGCAAATTGTTTTTGGAGCTACCATAGATGATTTTTAAATAAGGAATATGTTGAAAAATCTGAAAAATAGTAGATGCTGACTGAAATCTTCCAAATATTGATTTTCTGAATGTGCACAAAAGTTCCACAGTGTGATCTTATGATCTTATTTGGAAAGGTTAAAATAATTTGTAAGATTGTTTACCAATACTGTAATTTATACTTTATATAGTCCATAAACTTTTACAGAGTCCATATATGAACTATGCATGTTGTTTCACCTGTATGACCTGTCCATCCTTCTATTTTTTTTTTTATTTTTTTTTTTTAATGATTCAATGAAATCAGTCAGGCAAAAAAAGGTTGAATTAACAGCAAAGCTGCAGGTGCATGACAGGACGTATATTATTCTGATGAAAAAAATGGAAAGTTCACTGACAGGGCTTCACAGCTAAATTTGCTTTCCTTGCTTGCCCCTGTTTAGTTCTATCACCACTAAATGACAAGCTGGGAATGTGAAAAACAAACAAACAAACACAAACAGCTAAAGAACCTTTTTTTTTTCAATTTTATAAATGATGATAGGTGCTTGTTTATGCTAAAATTAGGTTTTACCTTCATAAAATGTGTGTCCTGAGTGAAATAAATATGCTGTAAATTATGATAATATTTTAATTCTGTCAAGTAAGTGAAAAAGGAAGAAGACTTCTGATGATGGTAGAATCCCATAACCTCCAGATACAAAATAAAACAGGGGCAGAAAGACACATTACTGAGGGGATTGTTTTTAAAGTAAAAATCAATAAATTTTGAAGCATTGATTAACATCATACACTAAATGTACAAAGTCAGTCTCTTTCATCTTATGATTCGCATTCTTTCCTCAGTGAGGAGCTGACCTTTTAAAAATGCTGTCTTTTATTCAGTATTTCAGAGACCACACAAACTGCAAAATCGCAGTCACAGCTATTTTGATTTGTGGTAGAAATCACTACTGTGTCTGCTTGACATACAGCTGTTCTCAGCACGGTTAAAGCTAAGAAACCTGACAAAAAGAAAGAAAAAGGTCATTGCTGGCATGTAGGCACACTGTCCTGGGGGCAGCTGAGTCAGGTGCTGCGCTGCTGTCCCCAGGCCACCTCCTCAGCCATCCCTGTGCTCAAGGTGAAACCACCATCTCAGGATGGTCAGAGCCTGAAATGCAGCCACTGCCTTATCTGCTCCTGTCAAAACACCCTGGGTAAGCATAAAGCCTGTCAATATTAACCTTTGGGTTGGCTTTTGTGAAAACTGAGACCATGTAGAGCACAGGGACTATAGCACATGAGAACCTGCAAACAGACCAGGGATGAGGGCAGGGGAGAAGATTGGCAGCCTGAGGGACAAAATCCCTTTGCCTGGTTCAGCTGCAACTGCACGTTCGACCATATCAGCTTCTAAGACTGGGAATATCGCTGCCAGCAAACAGCGATACCGGGACTGGTCCAGCTGGGAAGTCCATGGTGTAAATATAGAAAGATGGGAATGATGGAGTTGCCTCGAAAAATAAAGAACTTTTAATGTAACAAAGGTAGGAACCGCATTGTACAAGGGACAACCTCCAAAGACCCATGGGTGTGGCAAACTTAACAATATATGGAGGTGTCAGATGGCAAGGGTCCAATCACAAAGGCAACCAGGAGCATGTCCTTGAAAGTGGCCAGTTCCAAACCAATCCAGAACAAGAGCCAGAAACATGACCTAATACAGAATGACCACATTAACATGATACCTCCCATGGCCTCAGGCCAAAGCCTCCTGCATCTGCAGGTGAAGTCCACACCAATTTCCACATATGAATATTTCCGACCCATAATCTTGCTCTTATGAAAGCCCACAAGGATGGGGTGGCTGAAGAACTCTGAGCTTGAAAACAATATTTAAATCAAAACAAGAACCCAAAACCTTAAATTATCATTAAGTGTACAGGCATAGTAATTTTTTTGATGATTTCTCCATTTCTTTCTCCCCTTGTTCTTTTTCATCTTCTTGATGTTTTGTTTTTCTTTGTTGTTATTGTTGTTTTGTTATGTTTTGGTTTTGGGTCCAAGGGCAGAAAAGTGAGAAAACCTTCACCCTTCCTGAGATGGAGGACCAGTTCAAAATATTTTTCTATCCCAGCTTCACATTCTTAAAAAGCAGCAGATAACCCATCAAACCCAGTTTTGGGCAGAAAGAGGAGATGAATATTTGAACTACTTAAAGCTAAAGGGATATAAAACTGGAGTTGCCTTTCCTTTGACAGGGTGCTAAAAATGCACTCATATATTTTTCAAGACAAAATTGACAAAGGCAACCAAATCCACAGGGTCACCTGTGCAACCACTGCTGTTGTAATCTGCCAATTCAAATCTCATGCACAGTCAGACCTGTGCCAGAGGTAGAATTCCAGATCTGTTTCTTAGAGCATGTTGGAGAAATCCCTCCTTCTGGTGTATCATTCTCATGAGCACTATTCACAACTGTCTGATCTTACAGCATGTGTGCAGTAAAGGGAATTGCATGCTGTCATCTTTAGAATTCTCCTGCAGAAGGTCCACATGACTGTGTTAAAACAGCCCCTACAGAAATTATCTGACAACTGTGCAAGTAACAAAGTGTGCAAAATCTACAAACTTAGTATTTTAAAATGGAAATGGAAGCATGGGCTTGATTGAAGAGTTCTTTTCTCACATAAAATTTCACTGGGGATTTTCAAATTTTATATAAAGATCATAATTCTGCAACCAGTTTCATAATCTTTTGCTTCTGCCTTAAAAATATTCCTTATTGCCTTTAAACTTGAAATACAATTCCACAGATGACCCTACATAAGGCTTGTTCTGAGTAATAAATTATTTTTTGTTATGTTTTCCAAGATAATCTTGCTCTTTTTCTTCTTTCATATTGTACATAAAATCTTAATTCCAGCTCCCTTTAAATGTGTAGGCAGATTAACAATAAATACCTGATTCTTTTCTTCAGGTTGTTATGAATGAATCCAAATGTGCTATCAGCCAAATCTGATGAGAAACACAGATGTTCTGAACTTTCAATGAATATCTCAGGTGACTGCTGAACTGCAAACAAATTCATTTGATGAACCATAACCCCAGTGGAATAAAATCTTCCCTGATAAATACATTGTTTAAAGTCAAAGTCTAACTTTCTAATTTCATCTCAGGACAGTATAAAATGCTTCTGACAATGAGCTGAAAATTAATAAAATATCTGTTGCAGATTCATTTCTGTTTTCTGAATTTGGAGGTTGCTAGGTGATGAAAAATAAATTGAATCAAAAGAAAATGCTTATGGGAAACTATGAAACAGGTTGCAGGGTACAATACTTTGAACATGAATTAGCATATAGTTATGAAAAAGAAGGCATTTTATAGAATTATGGGACTGAAGATTTGATAAGAAATTATTATCAGAAGACATAAGCATGACAATAATTCGTGAGGCATTTAGTGGCTAGTAATGAAAAGCAATAAATAACTGAGAGTAAGAGAAAGGAAAATGCTGGAGAAGATGAAAGAAATCAAACAGTCTGGCCGCTTCTTAGATCTAGAAAAACTAAAACTGAAACCTGCTTTGACATAAAGTGAAATGCTGTTGACAATATGTATTCATGCTGGCATAGTCAAAGGCAAGAGAATATCCCTGTAATTCCTTTGTTTAAATAGCTTCATCAGCTTCCCTACCTAATTAGAGGATACTTGGAACACTTCCTGAGAATAAGGACACAGTCTCAATGGCAGAGATCAAGATAAAATACCATCATTAATTGAAGCAGAGAACTCTGTATAATTTGTTTAATTAATTTTATGTATATTAAAATCTAAATATTTCAGTGCAAGGATGAAGCTAACTGCACAAGTTAGTGGCATATTTGATGAAACTTTTCTAAGCAATACTACCTTGGATGTGTTGGTTTTGTCTTCAAAGTTTCATTTCCTCAAAACAAAGAGTGGTCATATGGAGGGATTAAGGAAAATCAAGCTACATGGGAGACCACTGCAGAAAATGGAACAACATAAATGTAGCAATAAGTGCAAATGAAATGTAAAATCATTTACGGTAATTTTCCTTTTACCTTGGGCACCATTATGGAGGCCTGAGGAAAGAAAGAAAATACAGGACAAAAAACAATGGACAAATGTGATTTTTTTTTTTTTTTTTTTTTTTTTTTTTTACAAAATCAGCCAGTAAATGAAATGTGTATATGAAAAACATGTAAGTATATGTCAGCTATCAAAAATCAAGCATCGTTGAGACGGGTAATATTGAAATCCAGACACTGTGACTTGCAGGATGAGTAAGCAGTATTCTTATTCCCCATTTACTGGCGTGCTGTAATAGTGACAAAGACCACGGACATGTGTCAGCTCTAAAGTTTCTACCAAGGAGACAGTCAGCACAGCCCAAGGCTTCTCAGTGCAGTCCCTTAAAGTAAAATCTGACTCAGCCTATGCCTTTGCCTTGTTAAGGTCTACTTGTAGTCTTGACTTTTTTGGGGGATTCTTTCTGCCTCAGTTTAACTTCATAACAGCACTGGGACCCTCCCAGTAATGTGCTTTTGTCTTTATCAGCCTTTGGCCGGTTTATGGACATCCCACTGGCGTAAGATCAGACTGAAACGGCCCCTGCATTTCAGATGTAAATCTTTTTTTGCATAGCTTCTTTCAGATTATTTGTGTGCACTTTCAAAGTAGCTTCTGCCAATAGGCTTAA
Organism: Cinclus cinclus; assembly: GCF_963662255.1. Taxonomy (NCBI): domain Eukaryota; kingdom Metazoa; phylum Chordata; class Aves; order Passeriformes; family Cinclidae; genus Cinclus; species Cinclus cinclus. Next base: position 99,138,025 of record NC_085048.1, on the reverse strand, counting down.
AAGACTTGCCACCTAGTGGTAGTCCTGGACTGAGTATTTGTTAACACTGGGAAAATTTCACATTAGCACTTAAGAACAATTCCATTACACTGGCATTAGCAATAATGAGAATTCAGCAGCTGGGCTCTTTTTGAGGGTCTGGGTCATGGTGCAAAGCAAACAGGAAGTTGTGTGAATGCAGTTTGCATGTTAACAAGCCCACATAAACAGTCCCAGGGCTGAGACATTATTTTTTATCTCTCTTCAGGGCTTAGTAGCCTGGGGCAAGCCCAGTGCTAAACTGCCTCTACTCAGTCTTCAGAGACCTTGTAAGGGAGAGTCCGCATCATTCAGAAAATCACCAGCTTTCAGAAAAACACCAGGTGAATTCTCTGTTGAATGAATTCTGTATTATTAGAGATGTCTAGCTTAGCTTGGAGCTCCCAGCACTGAACTTGCTCTGTACATCTGGCAGCAAAGGGGATTTTCTTAGGAACTTTTTATATTCTGAACATGACTTAGGACTGGTGACTGAATCAGCTTTACAACAATGATGAAAATCTTTTTTGGCTAGGTCCTGGTTATGGAGAAAAGTGGGTCAAGTTTTTATCACTTTTTTGTTCCATACCACCCACATTATCACTGGGGGCATGATTTTGGAAGGAACAGCTGAGTGTTGGAAACTGGAAATTCCCAACCTTACCTGTCTCTCTCTCTGGAGAAAAGATCAGCACACTGCCATCGCCAGTTCCTTCCCCATTTTTGATTCCTTCAGCGAATTCTTTCAATATTGCCTTTGGCTGGAGACTAGGTGGGCAGCGCTAATTTTAGGAATAATCTTTCTTTGTTCTTGGAGGTAAATATCCTTTTGTGGGTGAAGCACTCTTTTGTATGTTCCTTGTTATTACTATTGCTGTGGTTATTGTGATTTCAATAAATTGTTATTCCAATTTATAATCTCTCCTTATTATTCCTCAGTTATTGGCAGGAGTGGAGGGAAAGGGAGTAGATTATTTGTTGCTCTGTAGTTGCTTAAACCAGCACAGGAGAAAAATAAGATGGATTGTCCAGTCCTCAAAGTCTAGAGAGAAGAGTTTGCTAGTTCAATGAAGATAATAATTTCTAATAAAGCAGGACCACAAAGAAAAACAGATCTTAACCAATTTGTCTGGAGGCAACCTTGCCACTTTTAAAATTTTCCTACAAAATCAAAAATGGACTGTGTTTGCTTATAACGACACTCTTGGCCAACAGATTCACACCACCAAGAGGCTAAATCTTCCCTGATAAATGAAACCCAATACTGAACCAAAAAACTCATGACATCATCTCTGGGCTAGTGTTTCCTGAGGTAATCCTCCCACTATCCCCAATTAAAAGTCTCCCACAGACATAGTCTCAGCTAAAATGATTATTACTAAAGAGTCTCACAAGAACAGCATGGCACTTTGCATTAACTTACAGTCTCTCTGTAAGGCAGAAACAATATCAGATTATAAATGTGTCATGTAAAACAGAAGACCATGGTTTGGACCATTTGACTTAATACAAATGTTTTAATATTTGCTTCAGAGAGTAATTGTTCAACATTGTTTTGATCTTCTGAAGATCTTGGCTTTTTAATGTAATTTCAGTCTGCAGTAAAGAGTTAAATTTATGTTTATTAATGCACAGAATCACAGAGTCTTTGAGTCTGGAATACACGTTTGAAGATTGTCTAGACCAAAATTCCAGATCAGAGTAGGGTCAGCTATAAAGAGGTGCTCGGAACTGCATTCAGTTGTGTTTAAATATCTCCACAGATAGAGATTCCACATCCATCCTGGGTAATTTTTTCTAGCTGAACTCTCACACTATTTTTTTTATTTTTAGTCTCAAATAGAATTTCAATTCTGTTTTCATTTGTGCCTGCTGCCTTTTGTGCTTTCACTGGACACCACTGGGAAGAGTCTGGCTCCATCCTTCACTCACTCATCAGAGCATTGATATTCACCATCAGGATTTTCCCAATGAGCCTTCTCTTTTTCAGTCTGAATAGTCCCAACTCTCATCCTCTCCTCCTGTGAGAGAAGCTGCAATTCTTGTCCTTGTCCAGTATGCCCATGTCTCTTTTATGCTGGGGAGCACAGAACTGAACTCAGCTCTCCAGACATCTATCAGTAGAGCTGACTAGAAGAGAAGGATGGCCCTCCTCAACCTGCTGGAAACTCTCTGCCAACTCAAAGTCTTATTACTTGCTTCTGCTCAAGTCACTGTCCACTAGGACCCAAAAGTCTTTCTTTTTCTTGGCAGTTCAGCCAATTTTAATCCAACTGTCACAGCCTGTATTTCATCATCAAAACCCTTGCTGCAGTAAAGATAAGCAGTATTCAATGCTGTCCCTCTGATCCACTAAGCCAGTCTTTTCATTGTAGAGGTCTATGATGATGGCAATGCATGACTGACCTGAAACAGTTGTATATTGTGAAAAAATACTAGAACAGCAAATATAATTTACATTATTATCATGCACTGCCATCAGTCTTATGGCTGAATGTTTTTGACTCATCCTGTTCTATCCAATACTAAGTAAAAAAGCTTCAAATTCTGGGGAAAAAAATAAAACTAAAGCGTGAATAGTGAAGTCAAAACTCAGCTGAAATCAATCTCTGTGCTTGTTTAACATAAAACTTCAGATGACCATCTCCTTCAGGAAAGTTACTTTCCTATCATTTTTCTCTCCTAGATTTTATTTGATCCATGATCAAAAAAGTGAATAATAGTTCATATCAGATACCATGTAAGTAAAAGAAAAGAGTATATGGTCATATGAGAGCAAAAATTCTAGCCACAGATCCATTTCTTCTTAATTATTCCTTAGAACTGAACAAAATTAAATTTCAGACATAACTATAAATCAGTGGTATCACTGTTTCTCAACAGGTTATACCTGTAATACTTTGTGTAATTCCTTTTTTAATTCAGTGGACATTCTGTTCCATAAAATGCACTGTTTTGAGTAAGAAATTTGTGCGACATTTTTAGAAGGGCCTTGGCTGGCCTTTGGCATTCAGGAAACCTAGCAGTATTTTAATAGCATCATGTTGTTTCTCATGGTACTGTTCTAAAGGATGATAGCAATGTTTACTTCCCCCTAGTTTATAGTTCTGTCAAATAATTTCATGTCTTTTGAATGAGATGATAAAATCAATTGATAGCAATAAAATATTTTATTTTCCCTTACACAGATAGTTATTTAGTGACAGTTTAAAAAAGAAAAAATAAGTCTTCAGCCACCTATGATACACTGAGCTGGGACAACTGAGGCACTCTGAAAACACCTCGGTCAAGGATCTGCAGCAGAAAGTTGACTCAGTCAGAGAGCTAATCCAGCCTAACAAATGTGCTTTCGGCTGTATGGGTCAGTAGTTCTTTTTTATTTGTAAGATTATGCTTCAAATATTAGAGCCTTGAATATGGTAAATATTTTTGAGATTAATGAGATCTCTGCTTAATGCAGTGACTAAACTTAATTCAATAAAGCTGAATCCCACTCAAAATATTATACGATGGTTTTTAACTTACAGTGATGTTATTGTAGCAGCATATTAACATATCATGATATGATACTTGGTTAATAAATGCAGTCAAATGAAAAAATATATTTTTTTAGCTTTGAGCAAATAAAGATAACACCATATCACAAAAATGACACACCTGAAGATGGGATGCCATGAAAAGGGACAAACTTGAGAAGTGGGACAATGGAATCTCATGAGGTTTAGTAAGACCACGTGCAAGGTGCTGCACCTGGGTCAATGCCTTTTTACTAGACCATATAGTGACAGGGAAAAGGGGAATGGGTTTAATCTGAAAGACTAGGGCTAAATTGGATATTAGAAAAATATTCTTTACTGTGAAATTGGCAAGACACTGGCACAGTTTGCACAGAGAATTTGTAGATGCCCCATCCCTGGAAGTGCTCAAGGCCAGGTTGGGTGGAGCTCTGAGCAACCTGGTCTGGAATGAAGCACTGCCCATGACAACAGGGTTGGAACAAAGTCACCTTTTAGGTCCCTTCCAACCCAAGTCATGCTACGATTCTATGATAAGCACCAAAATCAGCAGTACACAAACACTATGGGACTCAAAAGTACATAAACCACTTCTGCAGCTAGAGGAATTTAATGCTAATTATTTTTTGATTAGTAGAATTGACTTTGTTAAAATTGAAGCTTAGAAAGCTCTGTTTTTTTGCACAGGAAGAATAAAATTCAAGCACTTCAGTAATATTAAAAGTGTCAAAGATTTAATATTTTAAATATGTAAAGGCTGAAACTGTATAATATTAGACTCAAAAAATTGCACTAATGTTTAAAATTCTACTTTGGGAGAACATTTTTCAATATGTTTTTACAGTTCTTCACTAGGACCTCTTGCACTTTTTTCTTTTCTCAAGTACGTGCTTTTTATAGAATTATAGTGCTTAATTAACAGTCTGTTAACCTATAATTCCAGGTTTACAGAATATTGAGTTTATTTTTTATGCAATGGGTCAGTTTAATATATAACTGAATTTAACAAATAAGGATATTTTGAAAAGAGAATAAGCTTTTTTTTCAAGTGTAAATTACTTATCAAGCACATAAATGATAATTATCTGGAAATACACACATGTCACACCCAAACATCTTATTCTAAGCATCATATACAAAGGTGACTGGAAAATTAAAATCGTCTTATTGTGAAATTATAATTTTTATAAGTGAGGCAGAAGTCACTGGTTTTTTTTAACTTGTTTGCCGCACAATTAAATTCAGACATTCAAACCTATGCACAATTATCAAACCTCTTAACGTGGTGCCCATTGTTACTTTAGGAAACGTCTGAGAATTTTGCTGTTGAGCTCAATGGCTGCAAAGCCATAATTCCAGCAAAAGTTTAAAATTAAAATTCTGAAAGCAAATCCTGGGATACCAATTTATAGTTGGTAGTCTTGTACACAAAGGAAATAACTTGTATACTTCCAGACTTATACTGTAATCCTGTAGCAAATCCACAAAAATATTTATATTTATCATATAAAACATATCAATCACATGAAAATTTAATTCAGTGTCTTTAATCACAAGATATAATCTTTCTTTTCTTTTATGTATTTATCCATAAGTAAATATTGCATATGTTAACAGTTTTGATAACACATATTCTAGCTCTTCAAGGTAATAATAAGCTTAAATAAAACATTATTTTTCTAACATAACGCACCAGATTGTGTTTGTAAAGTTTTGCACTCAGGAACAAGATTCACAAGTTGTAAATATTTTGACAGTTACTGGACTTTAATAGTAACAACTAAAATTTTTGCTCTAATTATCCAGAATACTTTCACAGTCCTCTTGCCTGACACATCTTACCTCCTTGCTAAACCAATATTAACATGGTTTCAGTGATCATAAACACAAGCACAACACATAAAAAGTACTCAGCCAAGGGTTTACAGACAACTAACATAGGCTGAACATACTCTACAAAAATATTGCTCAACGATATAATAAATACAACCACAGAAGACAAAGGGTGGGGGGGAGGGGAGGCATACAAAGATTGCTAAATGGAATAATACAAAATATCTGTAACTTCATTCCGTAACTGATCTTTAAAATATTGGCATTGAAATCAAAATGCAGAATAATCTTCAAAAAAGCCTTTAGCCCTGTTGCCACTGCAGTAACATTGATCCTGTCCGTAGTGAGGGCACAGGTGACATAAATCACTGCATTTAAGTGCTCTCACTTATCAGAGACTTATCACAAGTCGAATGTGTCAATGACCAAGGGTCTTATGAATCCATTTTCCCAGCTCAGTTCTGGGCAGATTGGAAGGAGAAAAACTGTCAAATGAAGCTTTGTAAGTTCCTTTTTTTTTTTTTTTTTTTTTTTTTCCTTGCTAATGCAGGAGGAAAAAAGCCCAGGCAAGGACCTGAGTTTCAACATCAGTAAGAACGATGTTTCTGCTGGTACAGATATCACCCATGCAGCTTGTTAGTCAGGGATAACTCACTCATGCAGAGCAGGCATCATTGCTTCAAGGGATTGAAGTTTTTGATCAAGTTAATAAGCAAACTTCTTAGTTCTCAATTTGCTTAATGTCTCCTGTAATGAATAATTAAGTGGAAATTAGAAGTTGTAGGTGCAAATTTACCACCTTGGCAATTGGAACATGGCTTTTACTCGAAATCAAAGTGAACTATAACCACGAAATTCAGACAATGCTCCTCAACACCAGACTTTTTACCACCCAAAATAGTGAAATTCAGATTTTCAGCCAAGGCAAAACCCAGGAAACCTTTGGGTACCACCATAAACCACTGTGTGAGGCCTAGTTTCCAGTGGGCAAATGACACTGGAAGTAACATGTATAAGCCATTAAATGCAGATCTGAAGCTTATCAGAGAATAAATTAACCGGATCTATATTATAATGCAAATGTATACAACTTTGAAGCTTCAAATTTACTGTTTATATGACTTCAATGAAATTATTGACCTCAATGAAATGATATGACTGATGAAATGTGGAGAAACAGATATGGATTAAGATATGAATTAAGCTTTAAATGTACAAGAATTTCCCATTTTACAAAAAGGAATAACACAACCTCCAACCCAATCCCTCATAATTGTTAGAAGAAGTGTAGACAGCTGAGGGTCTCAAAACATACTTCAGCACTTGGTCTTTGGCTGGATTGCATTGGTATTTAGACAACAGAAAACACACTGCCTTTACAAACGTTTCATAATCTCTTCTACACAGTTAATTGAGTTCACCTTGAACTTTTCAGTCACCATTGAAATAAGTTCAGCACTTGAACTTCAACTTGAATGAATTCAAAATTAATTATCTCATCTCTTTCATTATAAGATCTGGTATATATAGGTTCCAGCACCATGGTAAATTGTAAATGTGTACCAGTGTATTCACGTGTGAAGGATGTATTCAGCATTAAATAATACATGACTTGACAATGTATTATTTACTTCAGCAGACACAATGTGATTGAGGCAATCAGGCAATATACTGCAGCATATAACAGAGAAGATGAAAATTCAGGAAAAAGAAAAGAAAACACAAAACCCCAAACAAACCATTTCTATTCCTGGAACAGGAAGAAAAAGAGAAGAATAAGAGTTTAATAATAGAACAGGCACCAAGAACTGAGGAAAATATTATTCCATCTTCAGTTTGCTATAGATACTCATTGGCTTTAGTTTTTCAAGTTTACCTAGCTTCAGTTTAAAATTATAACTTTTTTAAACATTTGTTTTTGCTGAAGCATGTCGTACATTTGTTTCATGTACAAGTGTCAACACAGTGCAATCACATCTTTTTTTTTTAAGAGTGTAATTTTGTACATCTCTCTAAGCACTCAACATTAATTACAAGTCCTTTATTTTTGAAATTTAATTTTTCTCCATTATCATGGGAATCTAGGTACCAAAACCAGGCACATATTCCAACATTATTAATATCCAACCATAGATCACATTACACCCTAATTTGCCACAAAACTCATTGAGTTTTTGCTAAATTATTTTTCATTTCCAATAACACAAATTTCCATGTTACTTCCACGATGTATCTTCTTTCTTCTCATACTCATTCATGTGGGCACTACCGGGATTCTTTGTTACTATGTATATAATTTTAAAAAACCCCTTTTTTTTTTCTTTCAGTGGTCTTATTTGCCTGTCAGTCCAAACAACACCTTGACTTTGATAATTTAGCTGTGCAACAACATTTATAAGGTGATTTGGCCTACTGCAGTAATACTAAATAAAGTTAGAAAATAATTCATCTCCTCAAGATTCTGCTAGAAAACATCACCAGTGAAAACTGCTTTAAAGATCTGTCAACTACATACCACTTAATTAATTTCCCATGGCCCTTATATGAATGGCACTATTTTTTTTTCTATCAGATGTTGTAAACAACTATATTAGATATACAGCGTTACCTTTATCCATTGAAACAACAGTCTCAAATACTGAAAATAACTTTATGTTGCAGGACATATTTTGCATATATTGTATGGGATAATTTTTACGTTTTGTAGTGCTTTACTGGTTTGGGATTTTGATTGTTTTTTTATTGTCGGGGATTTTTGTTTGTTTTGTTTTGTTATTTTTCTTGCTAATTTCAGGTGTTTTACTAAAAGCCTTTCTGATAAACTGATGTATGTCTTGCTTGTTTTTCTTTAAAAAGCCACATCAGCTTTTTAGGGCTACCTCAGTATATCTATTTCAGCAGATCTGTCAAAAGAAAAAAAAGTTTATTTTCAGACAAATTTATGTGGGGGAAATGTGTTGTGTTCGGGATTCACAGTGTATTTAAATTTGTTTTAAAAGATCTCATCTATTTCCTGTCCCTTTCCGAATGGAGAAAGAACAGTTCCAGTTCAGCTTAAGAAACATCATTCCTGAAAGCACAAGGTCTTTAGCTCTACTGACATAAAAAATTGTATGCCTAGCAGATGCTTTCTACTGTTTGTTATTGCTAATACACCAGGAAGTGCTTCATCGCTGTCAATTACATTACCAGACATAACCCTGTAATTCCATAGCTTCCCAAAGAGAAAACAAGTTTTCTAATTAATGGATACCTGTGCCTTATTCTACTTTGTTATGCAGTGGTTCATCATCTTCTTCTGGTGTCTGACCTACAACTCAATGGGATTTATTATGCTCCAAATAAAGTCCAAAAAACCCCCGCCCACTATTTTATTTATTTGCATTAAGAGACAGGGATTTCTTCCCTGTCTTTCCTCATTTCTTCCCCTCTTTCTTGTTTCTACAGGTTCAAATTTCTAATTTTAACTGACTGATCTTTTATTATCTCCTCCTCCCTTAAAGCATATGATAGCTTTTAATAGCTCTTTGTTGCCTTAATTTCATCACCTGTGTTCTTCAGTGGATTGAGCTGTACAGAGAAGAAAGACGCAGACTTTTCCCAGGCCACACAAAAGAAGAATACCCATGCAAAGAGGAAAGTAACACAAGTCTTGAACTTCAAACTGGTACTTCAGAGAAAAGACTTCACTTCTGCATGACTTTTCACACGTGCTAGTTCTAAGTATGATGTAAGAATGAAGTAATCTATCTAGAGCATTTATCCTGGGCTGTAGAGCTGTGTTGCACCAAGCATTCTCAATATTTATTCACATTCCCATGGAATTTTTCCCTCTCAATTTCTCTTTCAGAAGTTTTCTTAGTCTTGAAATACTACAATTCTTTAAACCTAGTCCTCTTACAATAGTTATTATAGGCATTCTCCAGTTTATATCTGTAAATTATACCTGCCCCTATTAACATTAAAATGATGTTTTAAAAAGGTATCTTATCCTTTTCTCTAATTTGATTTGACTAGTATAGAACAGACTCCTTTCTGCATTTCTTGTTGAACCGTGCTCATTAATAAATTGATTTGCAGGCATTCAAGATCTAGTACTTCTGAGGTTTCAGTAGCCTTACATCAGATCATGACTTCTCTAATAGAGAAGGTCTCTTTCTCAGACACACACAAATAAGTATTCTAATTTTCAGACTGAGGAAAATCAGTTTACATTATTCTAGGTATGTGAATCTCTTCAGTTATTCTCTTTGATAATACCAGCTATATATAATATTTCACTTCACTCAGAGTTTCTACTCTTTTTTTATTATTTAACACTGATAAAGCAATCAGAAACATTCTTAACAATTTTGTGAGCCTGTATTTATACAGGATTTTTTATTTAATGTTCTGTAGGATACTTCTGCTTGCCTGACACCGAAATCAGTGTTCCCCTATGAGAACAGGTTGACTTGCACTCCCAGTTGTTTTTCTTGAGAAATGACAAAATATGCACAGACCAATACAATACAAAAGTTCAACTCATGTATTTTCTGCCATTGTTTCTTCTTTATGAAACCATAAGGGCTTCTGCAAGGACAGTTCATATTTTTATCCCCTTCAGCTGTAACTTTCAAAGATCTTTCTGTAGTGTGCAGTTTTCTGAGATTCCATAACTTATAGTAGATTTCCAAAATAAAGTTCTGTAAAATGACTTTCTATTTTGGACAAAATTGCTTTTATGATTTCCACTACATAAGTGTAGACCACTCTCTATTTTAGTTTTAAAAAGATTTTTTCACTATTTGTATTACAGAACTCTTGATGACTTCTTGCTTCTATAACATGCTTGAATAACTTCCCTTAATACCTGCTTCTTCATGCCAAATAATGTTCACTAAATATATTCCCTGCACTTCTGTCTTTTGTCCTTCCAAAACAGCTATCTCATTATATGATTCATCAAATCTATGACAAAAATGAAAATTCCTAGCTGGGAAGAAGGCCTCCTACCTCTCCTTAGCAGTTGGTTATCAAATCACCAATCTGTTTCTTTTTCTTTGTAGTGTTTCTGGCAGGGATCTCAAACTATGTCATCTCAGGAAAACTTGGTTTTCTCAAATAGTGTATTAATGCATTCACTCCAGATTAGAAACCTTCTTATTCCAAATTAGCACATCATACTTATGCTGCTGCAATCTCTTTTTTCACATGGAATTGTTTTAGGGATGAGGGCTTCACCAGTATGTAGGTTAGTGGTTGAGTCCCTATAGAAGGGAGAAGGAGAAAGGAAGCAGGAAGCTGAATAGAAAACACAGCCTGTCCAAGACAGCTTATTCATTGCATTCAATTACTCATTATCTTCTTCTGCTACCTGCTGCAAAGCCATCTGTTAGTGGAAGAAACTCCACTCTGTTTCTCCAAATTTGCTCAAAGTCCCTTGTTTACCATTCTGTTCAAACAGTTTCCTCAGTCCGCTTCTACACACATGAAGTTAATCATGTTCTTTCAGATTCACAGGAACAAGGTCAAATGTCTGCCAGGAAAGATTAAGAAGCTACTAGTGTTCTCATTCTGGAGTGAACAGAAGTATTATCAAACTCACATGAATAAAACAACATTAAAAAATCACCTTCTTCCTTCATTATTCCCCCAGTCACTGAGGTATTTTTCACTGAACATCTTTCATGAAAGAGAAGAGCTGCATCTTTCAGCTACTTCAGCAAATAATTCAGGACAAGTATTTCTTAGATACTCACCTGGGCAATGTAGAGACAGATGGTGTTCTAGCTTTACAGTACTGAACATTTTAACTTTGAGATACATTGCAAGACTTCTCTTAATATTGACATAATGAGTTAACTCCTAATCCAATATTTTCATTTCCTTGAATAATAGTGCTTGGTATTTAGAAGTCTACTGGTCAAAATCCAAATAATACACAATAATTTTCCCTATAAAACTCAGCACAATAAGGCATTATTACAGCAGCTATAACCTTACATAACTTTCCTGACTTTCAAAACTCATATTTCATTAGACAAAACTTTACCCCTCACAGCTATTCTAATATCTTCATTGTTTTTATCCTTGGAAATTAACATCATTAATATTCAGACTTTAATATCTTCTAGTAAAAAGGAACAACTTGATTTATAGTTAAATACATAATTTTCTGTATCTGACCACCTGAAAATAATGGGCTTACGAAAAGAAATACAGTCAATCTGTTCGATTGGAGTTTTTTAATTACATAAGAGGGAAGGTATTTTTCTTATTCAGAATTTTCTCTCTATAAATATTGTTAATATATAGGTAGATAAAAAGAGAAAAAGTAGTCAATCTTTCTTTGCAGTGATATATTTTTCCTTGAAATTCCTAGGAACTGAAAAGCAGTCAATCACATTAGATTAAATGTTGCACTGTGGAAGAGGTTTTCTGACTTTACAGAACATATGTGCTAAAATGGAAATTTAAAAGAAAAAGGTTTAATTAGGTAATTTTGCTTTGTTAAAAGGATATTTTTTGCTTGAAAACTTGATTTTGTCTGACATTTTATTGAATCAAATAAGCATCCTGTAAATACATTGGACTTGTGAGCCATTCCTAATGAAAACACTGTGTTGGATTTATCCTCTTCTTCATCACCTCTGAAAAGGATATGTCCCAATTTTGTCTTTTTGAAATACATTTTATGTGACAAAATACTCATTTAATACCCTCTAATAAGCAAATTGTAGTAAACCTCTCATTTTTTAGTGATAACGTCCAGTTTTGCACACCAGTCTTTTTTGTGCAGTTTTTCACACCAGTCTTCAAATCAACTTATTCACTGCTTCTCAGCTCCCCAAATCAGTCAATTTTAAATGAGAAACTGCAGTATTTCTTTTCAGAAAAAATGTCTATTCATTTTTTATTTGTCCTACAGCCTATTTTTCATAATATCCATGACATGACTTGTAAATTGTTGAAGCAACTATTTGAAAAATTTTCTCGCTAACAATGAGGCATGAAATAATAACTGCAAAGATTACAGAAGATCATCTGAATGTCCTGGAAGGGGAACATTTTAATGTAGCAACAGAGATGAAAGAATGGAATTATTCTTATTAACCAACCAGAGCATTTAGAAGCATCAAGGCACCATCCTGTAAAATCAGGGGAAATCTAAAACCTGGGCTACAAAAAGAGATTTACTCAAAAGGCAGTGCAGCTGAACATTTAACCACTTCCAATTGACAGATACAACACCCTAATCATCTGTTTCTACATATGTGCAGGGGTTTGGGTATTCACAAATGTTTTTGATTCTCGTCTCTGTTGACTAGCTTATAGGCTATGTTTGATTTTCTAAACTTCTGTTGCGCTGTGCTTCTTAAATACCCTAAAGAAATGCAGCCCAGGGGAGCTCCTCAATATTTTAGAGTAGCAATATCACTAAAGCCTTTTGCTTACCACGTTTCCATTCAGAGTGTCTACAATTTATTTGGCTTCATTTTAATGAGGGGGAGGAAAATCTATTCCAATTATCATTGTTCACTAACAGCAGAGGTCAATTTGTTTCTATCTGATAAATCTGAAACTGGTAGATTGATACACTTCTAAAAGCACACAGACATTTCACTATATCTTCATGTTAGGAAAACAATTACCTGAATTAGAAAAAAAAAAAGTTGCAAAATGTATATGTTTATAAATTATATTAGTGATTTGTTTTGAAATTAAATAAGACATAGGGTTCCAAGTGCCAACTTTCATTTAAGATAACTTCAGAGATGATCAAGTTATTTTAAAATATTAATACTAAAATACAGATAAACAGAGCTGTATTGACTTAGAAAATATTGACCAAAAGCAGAGCATCAGTGGTATAGTTCAGGCTTTGAACTTGCCATTAGATTCCAAGCAGCCACAGAGATGGATCCAGTGGTGCAGTAAACCCAAGGTCATGATTTGATCATTAGATCACTACTTCTCTCTTCACTAGATTAGAGGGATCACCTTCATTAGAATATGACTTTAATTTTAACCATAAAATAAATCAGAAACTAATATAACCAAGTTGAGGACTATTATCCATTCCCAACATGCTGTAGTTTTCCTTCTTTCCTCTATACTTTATTTTATACTTTCTTTAGTTCCAGCCATCTGACCAAAGAGGTTTTCTAGAACATAGAGAACTTTGTTTAAAATCTATTAGATTCCCCTTGCCAATGCACATTTTTTCTGCTTTCTCACATCAAGGTACCTGAAAAATTTGTTCCAACTGTCTGAAAAAAACCCTTCCTTGAAGATGAGATTCCATTATTGGGTCTAAAAAGCAAGAAGCAAGGAAAACCTTTCTTATTTGTTTCTTGCTCCATCTGCTCTGCTCTCCTCAACCATCTTTGCTTTCACAATTCTGCATTGGCTGTTTTGTCTGTGTTTTTGCTGTCAAACTTATTCTCCCCTGTCCCAGACTTATTTAGTGGTTCTTCCTATTGCATCTGTAGGACAGGGCAGGCCAAGTTGTTCTTAATACGTATTTTTACCAAAACCTCTAAAATTTTTTATCTAGTAACTCAGTCTTTCTTTCTGTCAGCCTCACTTCTGTTCCTTACATCCAGCCACCAGCCCAGCATGAAACGACAGTTGTTATTCTTAAACTCTGACATCTGTCTCTGTTTCTCCATCATGTTCATTTTTCTTTTGCAAGCATGAAAGTCTTATACTAGAATGTTATTTTTTTTATTATTTTTCAGCCACAGTCTTTAGATCCATAATGGGAACATTGTGGATAATGTGACCGTTTAGATTCTAAACAAGTAAAAATATTAGAGATATGTTATCAGTTTCAAATATTGACTCATATCAAAATTGGTGTGGCTGGATGATTGACAGGCAAATAGGCAGAACCAAATTGGGGAAAACAAGCTTGGAAAAGGTTAAAAAGAAATAGAAATGCAGAGAAAAATAGAGTGATAAAGGTGTGCTGCATTGTATTAATTGCATCATATCTTATATTAAATTTGAAATAGGAAGCAGCATTGCGGAGGGTTTTTTGGCTATTTTATGACCTACATGATGCACCCAAACTCTTCTACTAAAATAAGTTCTGAATAATTTGAATTTTTTTGTGATAATGAAAAGACTCCTCCTTTTTTACCCCCCTCCTGAATTAATGCTCAATCTATTAAACTATTCAATTCAAATCTTTGTGTGTTTTATTATAGTGGGCTTCTGTAGGGTATAAAAGGTACCACCTCCAAAACTTTCCCCAAGCAGACTGTTATTCCACCTCTTCTTTGTGCATGACATTAATTTCTTCCTTCATTTTCATGTAATTGTCATTAGTAGAATGAGGATAATGTTTTTGCAAGATAACAAGTACTTAACCCCAGCTTCTAGCAGGGGTCCACTGGCACCTTACAAACTCTCTGTCTTGTTTTTCTTTGTTTGTTTCTGGCTCTTTTTTTTTTTTTTTCTTTTGGTAAAGGGCATTGAAATATTAATAAATAATTTCTTTATGTGTACAATAAATATACATAGGATGGAGCCCAAGGAGGTGACAAAGAATGCCTGAAGTGGTGTTTTAGCTGGGGCAGTAATGCCATGGCAGTCCCAGGAAGGGGTGGAGCTGATCTGGCTTGTTGACCAGGAGTTTCTATTTCTATTTTTTTAAGTACACTGTTGTTTTTTCACTTATATCTACTCACATTCTCTTCTTATTGGTGGGCAGGATTGCTTTAAATAAAAGGGGAGAACTCATTCTGGAGTGTTGCCCTCCAATTGTCTTAAACCAAGCCAGTTTGCTTAAGATCAGAGATGTATACAGGGTGCTAGATCTGGTAGGAAGGGTGTAGTTTATCACACATATGTGCCTGGATGCATCCCTGATGCAATCATGTATGGAAACACATGGAAAATACTCTACTCTAGCAGGACAGATATCATTCAGTGTCTCCAGGCAAATACATGGGAGCTTGCTTTTTTTATTTAGATCTATTCAGGTATTTTATATTTTGTATATAAGTAGCTCTATAATGAGTTTAGACCCTCAATATTGTGTGTGCCTATTTTATTCAAAGCTGCTCATCTGAGATTCTCTTCCTTTAAAGCTGTGTGAAGTTGTATTCATTCCTCCAAAGCGGTTACATGGTAGGTATTATATAACTTTAATCCTTCTATGTATGTATAACTAGTGTATATCTTACCTTATCCCTATATGCCACAATTCAGTCATTTTGAGCTTATTTATAATAGATTTATTAACCAAAATTAAGTTATTTTGATATATTTTTGTATGAATGTTTTTATTGTTTACTCCCTGCAAGACACATTCCTTTTGGCTTCCTGAATTTTGAAGCCCTGACCCAGGAGCAGGCAACAAACCTATGATCATTTACATTTAGCTGGCTCCTTTGTAATTATTTTTAGAGTTTTATTGGATTTAATTTTATGGATCCTAGTTCAGTTTGTAAAATTAAAACATTAATAACTGTCTGTGAGTGTTTAAACACACAAATTCTTTTTTTTTTAAATGAAGCTGCTCATTAAACCAAGTGATTTGCATATTGCATGGCAAGCTACTGTGAAAGAGAGAAAGGCTCATTCATACATGATAGTGTTCATCTTACTTATGCTTGAGACTTGTGTCAGCACTTCATTTGCAAATTCTATTTTTACTAATTCAGAGCTCAGCTTTATAATCTGTCTGTGCACTGAAACTTGACAAAGAATAGCTCCACTCCAGAGTCCATTTGAGCTTCAAATTTCAAATAAATCAGGTTCACCATTTCCATAAACTTTTTACATGAGTGTGACAAATCAGGCTGCATTCCTGTCAGCTCACATGCATTAAGCAGGGTTGGGTCTTTGAAGATAAAAACTCCTGGAAAATCCATGAGGATCCTATATCTTTCTTTACTGTGAGAGTGGTGGAACAGGCTGTCCAGGAAAGTTGTGGATGCCCTGTTATTGGAAGTGTTCAGGGCCAGATTGTATGGAGCTCGGAGCAGCCTGATCTAATCGAAAATGTCCCTGCCCATGGCAGTGGGATTGAAGCTAGATGATCTTTAAGGTCCCTTTCAACTCAAGCCATTCTGTTTCTATAATTTCATGACCACACATGCTCTGGACTCAGTGCTCAAGAAATGGGTGCATCTGGAGTTACATTCTTCATTTAGGTGAGAAAAGACCTTTGAGATCACTGAGACAGAAGACCAACAGACCTTGTTAGCAAATTATCCCACAAACATCAGCAAGCTGCCCCCAGGTTCATTCCTACTGAGACTGATTTTACCCCTTTCCTATCCTTTAAACCTCTGCCACTGAGCCTTGCTAATTAATGTCTGCGCAAAAATCCTTTTTCCATCTTTGGAAGGGGTGACCCCCATCAGCTGACAGCAGACCTGTGGTGGCATGTAAACTGAGCCGTGGTCAAAACCCCACAAATTTCTGCCTACCTTTAAAATCTATAATGGAAAATAACTTGAGGGCCTTACCAGGACAGGAAGCTTTCTCTTCACATTCTTCACCCCAGGGCCCAGGAAGGCATAAGAGTTCACTGAGGAGTGGGTCTGATCTACATACTGGAAAATATGGTCATAATTTTATTTTTGTAGGTACAACTATTCCTGCATTGAAATCACCATCATTTAGTAATAGAGATCTTTCTGCAAGTCTTAATAATCAGTTTTGATTTTTGCTGCCTAGAATGTTATCTTAATCCTATAATATAATTTCACTGTTCTCATCCACTTTCAAATTACTAAGGAAGACATGAAAGAGTAAAGAAATATGAAATGATCCATCACTGGTGCTTTCAGATTTCATTGATTACTTGAGCCCACCATGTGTTGCTCAACTTTTCCCTCTCTCTTTTATTTGGTTATTAATTCTTGATTTCATCTTTACTTCTATTAATTCATTTTAGCTTTAGGGAGGCATCATGTTAAAAACATTTTTGAATATCCTAATTCCTCAGAACAGACACGTCATGTTTATTCCATTCTCCAACTGCAAGTTGAAGAAGCCTAATAAAATTTCATAGACATGACTTCATTCTTGCAAAAGTATTGCTGACTGTACAACCATTGCATCATATTTGTTCATATTTCTTATATCCGTGGGTTTCATTACATCTGTTTCCAGTTTATCCAGTAGATAAATCAGATTTATTTTCTGATCTATTGCTTTTCAGAAGTCTCTCTTACTCCCAAAACATAAAAAAATAAAATAAAAAAGTCACACTGCACTGCATCTACAATTGTCTGATCTTCAGGTTCTGAGTCTGATTTGAAAGCAATAGAAACCACACAAAATCTTATAGGTCGAGGAAAATTTTATTAGCTTCGTGAGTATACCCTCCAGGATGTTCATTAGTTACTACTCTCAAACTTTTGCTATTTATGTCTAAATTTAAATAATTTGTCAGATTCAATTCCACCAGAAATGTCAATGGTAACTTCCCTAAACTAGTAATGACCAGTTTCTAAGAGTAATCCTTTAATTTCCTAACCATTTTTCAACTGTATAAATTTTGTAATGGCCATTTTATTTGAAAAAGACATTTTATTCATAGGGTTTGATGCTTCATTTTTTTTGTTTCCTGTAGTAAGTTTTTCCTCACCTTGTCAAAGAATTGCCAGGTCAAAGTTTTAACTTTCTGGTATACCTTTTATTTTTTCCTTTCAGTTGGACCCATCTCTTATAATAAAATCTAATATTTCCATATCTTTCTCTTCTGTTCTGTTAAAGATACCAGTTTTTTCCTCTACTTCCTTTCCCTTCTTCTGTTTGTGTAGGGAACACATTTATTCTGAAAATTCACTCTCATCTTTATATTAATGTGCTGCCACAACCCTTCCAGCCTTTTGAACAGATATTTCAGCCAACTGCTTAATTTTCCTTTGTGAAGAGAAACATTGTTGTGGTGAATTCTTTCTTTTCCTATTTTAAATGTGCGTATCATCTGGCCCCTTCCAGAAAGAAGCATTATCTTTCTAAATACTGCCCATGTGTTTTCATTTTGGCCTGTTTCTCTGAGAAGCCATCTTTTAAAATATAGCGAATTTACGTGGCAATGGTCAAAATCCCTTTTTATCAGCATAGATTCTGTTTTTGAGAATTCTGTCCACTCTGGTCCTAGTAGAGTGATTGGTAACTGGAAACATTCTTGTATTACTGCTGTTACTCTCCTCTGACCTGTCCCTGGGTGCTCAAAGTCATTTAAACCCTGTAGTTCTTGTGGATTGGAAATTCTTCAAGTTTTGCATTCACTCCATGCTTTCTTCATTTCTTCATCTCTTCATATTTTGGAACCATTCTTTATGGTTAATTTTAGTATTTATAAGTTCTTTACTCCACAATATTTGAATTATTCCATAGATTATAATTTATTTTTCACAAAATGTCGTTACTTTGGTGCCCAAAGTAACATCAGCCTTATCTAAATCAGGCTTTTCAGTTAATTCCATTATTTCTAGATTCTGATATTTCTACAGAAGTATATGTACACTCGATCTTTTATTTTCATTTAGCTGTTGGCTGTTGTAAGTATTTCCTACATTAAATTTATTGATTTTGGCTGTATCTATTGTTGCTAAGCAATTTTTTTGTGTAATTAATGTACCTGAGGAGAATTAAGTACTTGCTGACTTTCAAGCATTTTTTATTTCAATTATTTGATCCAAAGGCTTCCTAATTTGACATGCCAGAAGCCTTAGCCCATTTTATCTTTAGTGCAGCCAATCAATCCTCCATAGGTTTCCTGTATTTCTCTCAAGGTCTTTTCCTCCTGCATATTTCTGTAAGTTGTGGACCAATATTTTTCTGCCCTTCAGAGAAATGGTGCAGTACTTCATTGAAATCTTGATTTTAGTTTGCACTTCATAGTTTAAATTTTGTTTTTTTTTTTCAGATGCAAGCTCCAGTATCACATGGACAGACTCTTTCTCTGCTGAGCTATTTACAAAAGCCTTAATTTCTTTTCCTTCTGAATGTTCACCAAAATTAGCACATTACGGCACATTTACATCTCTCTCAGAAGTTTCTAATTTGCTGGATTTTTTAGCAGAAAATTCCTAACAAACTACAGCTATGAATGTAAGAAGAAATAAAGCAAACTCACAGAAAACTAACCAGCTTAATAATCTTTAAGTGGAAAAAAAGGAGATTATAATAGTTGAGCTACTATAGTCACAAGATTATCTGAGTTTGCTCATAAGTGGTCTTAAATATCATTCTGACTAATGGGGGTGTAGGACTACTGACAGAAGGAAAAATAAGTATTTGACTTAGAATTGGAAATTATATTACAAATATCAGAAATTCTTCAAATTTTACATTGTGGCATACACTGCTATTTCATAGAACTATAATATTTCCCTTTATTATTCTAACTCCTCTAGCAGAGTTCAAATTTAAATTCTAAACCCATTGCAACTTCTCAAGAATTTATATTTTTAAAAAATAAACTGAGGTTAAATTATTTAAAGAAATAATTGTAAATCCCTGGAGGGTTTGGTTTTCAGTCTAAGTAGAATTTTACAAAGTGTACTTTAACAAACCCTTCACAGAGGTTTCCAAGTAACTTGCAGACAGGCTACAAAATTTAAGGACTCCATATGGAAATAAATCCTGCTGAGGCCTTGGACACCACCTGCTCCTAATGCCTGACTATTTAACATAATCTGATTAACCCTGGTGCTGTTTTGACACTGCCAAGGTAGAAACCCTCAAAACCACAGATCTCAGAAATTCTTAATAGAGGCCTCCAAAATACAAGAATGGGTTGACACCAGAATCTCCATATAAAGATGAATGACAAAAGCCTGTCACTAGTAGCTGCACCACCAGGTTGTATTTGGTTTAAAGAGTAGTGGCAGTTAAAAAACAAACAAACAAACAACATCAACAAAAAACAAAAACAAACAAACAAACAAACAAAACCCAAAACAACGAAAACAACAAAAAACTGCATGAAGACCATGATGGTGGGGATTGTTGATTGATGCCACCAGCAGCTACATATTCCAGATGCAGCTGGGAGGGGAGGAAGAGGTGGAAGGAGAGGGACAGAAAGAAGAGAACAGGAAAGGGGGAAGAGAGAAAAGGATAAGAGAGGAAGAAGACAGATGGAATTATAATTTGCAATGGTGGGGCTCATTTCTGAATTCTGCAACGTATTTCTAAATCTCCTCTGATCAGGCTTTAAGAAAATTTGGTATAAGGAATCTGGATGTACTGGTGATGGTGCCAGTTTTGTGTTATACATTGCTTTGCAGTGAGAATGCATAACAAAGAAAGAAGATTTTTGGTCTTGGTATTCACTGCACAATGATAAAGCATGGCACTCACTACAGTACATGCATGGATGTATGTGAGTCAGACGGGGGGCCATGGAGACAGAGGGCAACCTACATCTTTTGAACTGCAAAATCAGAATTTGTGCTTGCACAAATTTTTGGAATAAAAACTTTCAAAATTCTTGCGATTTTTTTATTAATAAATCTCTTCAGATTGAAAGGTTAGTCACCTTACTAAAAATTAACAGAGTTCTGTTTTTCCTGTCTCAGTTTGCAAACTATAATAATTAAATAAAAGTTATATATAAACTTTGCACCTTTCTAGTTCTACAGTGGCATCTAAAAAGCAAGTGTTTTTGAAATGCAGTTTTCTACTTAAAAGGAAGTATTGTTAAGATAATACTGAAAGCTTTAGAAAATCCTTCCTATACTATAATTTTTATGGGGGAGAAAAAGCACAAAACCCAAGTAAATTTAGTGTCCTGGCAATAATTCAATGGCAAAGGGGAGAAGATAATTTTGTTATCCAGTGACTCACCACAGTCTACCTCTGTAAGAGTGCATAGATCAACAATGAAAAGTAAATGTATTATAAATACATATACATGCTATTTTTAATGTATTATAGATCCGATAACCAGAGTGCTCTTAGTCTATTCCACTTACAGTATGAAAACCATTCCCCCAGATCAACTTTAAAACCTAGTCATAATATGAACTCTACAACCTAATGTGTTTGATACTTTGCAGCTGAATGGACTAAATCTGCACACGATCAGTTACCACAGCTTCTCCTAATGAGTGGTAACTTGCTAAAGTGTGGGAACTCACTCACTTCCAGCATATGCTGAAATGCCTAAGAGGATATTCAGAACTACCCTGAGTCTCTTCTAGGTAAATCTTTCAGACTGCCACCCATCTGCTGCTACCAAAAATATGAACTTGGTGGTAAATTTGATTAAATGGATCCTGCTACCACCCTTTCATTTGAAGTTTTGGTGAAAACAACAGATAACAGCTTCGTACTTCTGTAACACTCCAGATGGTGATAATTCTCTTCTAAGCATACTAGCACTGCAGGTAGAAATATGTTGACAAAACACATCACTGAAATTTTAATGCCTCTTGACATCCAGACTTAAAGGAAGAATTTTTATCTGCTTTCAATATTTATTACTGTCGTACACTGTTGGTTGGAAGGCACTTGGCATTATCTTCTATCTAGTGAGAAGACTATCAGTGCTTTTTTTCATTACAATTGACCTATTAGCACCAAAGGATGTTCAGTAAATCTGAGCATTTTATTCAAATATGACCTACATGACCTGAAATCTCCTCTACCATTGACGATTGGACAACTGATCACAGATTCTACTCCAGGCAGTAGCTACTGAATAGACTTTTGGACTTAGATACAATGCCTAAGGTATATGATCTATACTTGGTGATTGCCTGTAACATACTGACTTGATGAGTTTTTGTCCTATGAACATTGTAGTATGAACCATTTAAGAATCCACCTGATTCTATTGAAAACTCAGTTTTGAATTTTGTGACAGTATCATTGAAGGTCCCTGCCATAACACTACAGCAACAATTGAGTGGTACATAGTTTGATTAAGCTTTACCTTTACTTCTGTTAGAACACATCCACATTCTCAATTTCTCTTGGTTCACTTGGAGTGATCAGAAACATGGTTTATGCTTGAGTTACCCTAAGAAGTTTTTCTAATAAATTAAAAGAAGCAACGTGCATTGGAAGAAGATCAGATATACTCAAATATTTCTAAAAATTTTCTCTTTTTTTTTTTTTTTTTAATTAAGCATCTTAACTTTCTTACTAACATTTTCTTTTTTATCCTTTAAAATTAAATTTACACTTAATTATCCTGATTATTTTCTATTATATTAAGGCTAGAAAACATACTGTTTTCAAATCTTGGTGACTTTGAAACTCGTTACAAACAATCTGCTTACTCTTTTTAACTTCCAATCTGTTGCTGAAGTCTCTTCATGCCCAGTAATTGAACAGTCTTGCAGCTCAGAGGCTCTGCTTACTGGCTCTGGTGTGTCAAATTCCTCTAAATGTGAGCACTGCTAACCTTCCCCTACTCACACAAATATCCCTGGGCATCTGTTCTGCAGATGACAGACATTCTCCTGAAAAGCTGGAACATACGTCTGTTGAAAATGTACAGTCTGTGCTGGAAAAGTACCGTCCACAGCTCTGCCAGAGCTGGCAGAAACAACAGTAGCAGGTCCAACTTTTCTGGTGTCAAACCTACACGCACAACATCCGTCTGTCCAGTACTTCCAAATATCTCCAGCCTAGCTTGTCAGACTCTCCCAAAGGCAACAGCTCTTTGCCAGAAGTGGCAGGGCAGTACATTAGGTCTCAAATTGGTTGTTTGAACCCCAAAAGCCACAGATTGCTGCTCATACCTGTGGAGCATGTGTTTCAGCACTGGCAGCCCTTCAAAAAACCATTTCACAAGAAGTTCTTTCATGGCTGGCTGTGTTACGCAGATTTATGTTTTTAGAGAACTCACAGGCTGCTCTGTTGGCACAGCACATCCACAGGTATGGGAGCCCTAGGCCTCTGGAGGACAGGAAAGAAGTCCTTTCAGCCAGCAATCTGTGTTGGCCATTGGTCAGAATAAACAAATCCCAGTGGCACGTGCTCATAGAAAGAAGCATTAATTATGCAAAGGCCTTTACACTGGCAAATTTTCACTAACATTGATGAGTTCTTGAGGTTGGGCTTTTCATTAAAAATATGGTTTTTACTTCAACACATCAGTTGAATTTTTCCCAGGCTCTAGCTGAATTTTCAAGCTAAAGATTGAGAAACCTCTATAAAAAAAACAGGATTTAGGGGCATTTGACAGAAAAGATGAGGGATAGAAACTACATCTCCACCCTGTGATTAGCAGATAAACGTCAACCATCACTTGATGGAAGCTTCCCTTTGTTTTTTCTTAAAAAGATTCCTCTTCAGCAGATTAAAGATGGAAGATTTTCCACTTCAGAATTAACTGGGAAGATACATCAAACAAGGAAAATGGGTTTTGAAAATGATCAAGCCTTTTCCTGAAATATCTGACCACATGGCCCTGGTGTGCTTAGCAAATTGGGAGCATTCTAGCATTCTTTGAGAGCTAGAACAAGTTTCCTAGCACCTAGGAGAGGGATGATGTGTGATCATGGACTTCACTGACTGCAAAGGACATTTGCTTTGACTGAAGGAATAAAATGAGCTTTAAAATATAATTTTTCATGCATCAGGATGTGGTATGGTTTTTTGCAGGCAAAATTTGAGGAAAGTGGTGAAAGAAAGCTATCTAATGCTATCAGCTCTACTACACTTTTTCCCAAAACACTTTTCAAAGCAGTTTTACTAAGATGCTAAAGAGTATGGAGTCTGGGGTAAGCTTTTGTAGGCATTCTGATACAAAATTCAGCTGAATAAGATATTTAATGGGTCAAGACTTAAGAAGCATAGTGAGGATATGAATCTTTTGTCTATTTAAATCGATATCATATTTTACTTTATTTATATTTCACGGATACAAAGTAAGATGATTACGCCTTACTGAGCTCCAATTATCCAAAAGGAGTGGCAGTTGAAGGAGAAATTGAAAAGCAGTTTCCTTGACAAAGCAATGGAGGTAGCTGGTTTTTTTTAAACACAGTGAAGAGTTATAAACTGCAAAATAATAGATAAAGGAGAGTCCAGTTTTCAGCTCTTAGAAAACAGTGTTCCATTAATAAAAAGCTTCCCTAAATTTATGAGAGGGAACATTAAATTTCAGTTCCATCTTAGAGCTTTTGCATCTTCCTAATTCTACACATGTGACTAGTCCAGGTGACTTAATTTGGTCTACTCATGTAACTGGAATTACGTGCACTTAAGCATTAACATGATTAGCTTCTTGATGAATGTATGGAGAAATTATGCCCCATTCATCTCATGCCAGATACATTTTGTAAATTTTTTGATGCTAAATATTTATATTGATGCCAAATATTTTAAAATATTATCTCAAATTTGAAAAATGAATTAATATATTATTAGCTCATTCTCATCGCTGCTTAGACAGTTGCAGAGCAGTATTTAGGGCTATTATCAACATGTACTGTGGGAAGCTAATTTTCTTATTTAAAACTGACTCATTCTGCTAATAAGAGGGAGCTTATTTTAGAACTATCTCTATGAAGGTAACCATTTACCTCTTGACACTTACTTCAGAATAAGATTTTTTTTATAAAGTGGAATATAGTATTCCCAATGTGACAAACTGTATCAAAATATTTTAAGTATCTAAAATAATCTAACATTTTTTTTCCTTTTTTCTCTCTTATCCCTTAAATGTTTACTCCAAATCATATTTTTAACCCATATGTCTAATATACCTTGACACATTTCATATTCCCTTGATTCTTTTCATCAGAATTATTGACTATTTCTCCATCTTAAAAAAGCTGACCTACTGATTCTGAGCATACATCTGTAACTCATTCATGCCATGGAAACAGTCCTAGGGATGTCAAATTATTCTATACACAGATAAAAGGAAACTGGCGGTGTAAAATCTATTAATACTCCTTAAATTCTAAAACTGGAGCAACAATCTCTTGTGCCCTGTAACAAAGGGAAAGGAAACATCTATTTTCTAAAATTAAATGCATGGGGAAAGGTGGTAGATAACTGTGCATCATTGCACAAATGTGAAATTTTCTAATATTAGCAGGACAGTATTATCCTAAACCATTTAAAATTATTCAGAATACAAGCCTATGCCAATGCTGACACTCTTTGAATGCAAAGGTGCTGACTCCAGCAAAAACTGGCTTAAGATCTAAAATATTTTGTTATCAAGACAGAAAGTGCAGGAGCATCTTCCAACATTTTACACTTGTATGCAAATATTACTAAACAAACTGTTACTGTGTATTTGCTAAGTGATTTTTTTTCTAAATTAGTCTCAATCATCTCCTACACGTGAGAAAACTGTACATCCATATTCTTGAAATACAGCTAGAGAAGTTTAGATTTGTCCTTTGAACGTGACTTTGCATAAATTAGAATGAGACTCATCTATGACTGCATGTATCCTCTGCATCTACACATACATCTGTGTATGCTGTTGTTAACTTGGATTTATCACAATTATATTTGCAAAATAACCTATTTTTAACATTTTGTATGGAATTCTCATCAGATCATTTAACCATGGAATAGTAATCCATTGTAAATAATGTAACCTTGGTAAAATATAAATAAAAGCCTAGAGCTGAAAGTAATTTGCCATACAAGCTTATGAAGGTATATACATTTTTACATTAAAAATACATAGAACAGAGGATACATAAAAGCTAACACAGAAATTATGTTTACAGCAATATTTTAACCCATATGTAATTACTATTCATGTGAAGAGGCATGGGCTGAAGTAATGTCAGCTAATTGATATCCATCTTTTTCACTACTGTCTCACAATGAGCCCCAGTACAGCTCATTATTTTTGTCCTAATTGCCAGATAGTGGAGAGTTAAGACTCCATCCTTTTGTCACTTTATTGCTGGTTACTGGGACACTGCCTAGGAATAGGAACATCAAGTTGAAGATGCTGTCCTAACTTAGCCACAGCTGAGGTTAGAATTGCATGCAGAAGTAGGTCATGGGAGGCAGGGACCTTTTGCACATTTTATGCATAAAATTATATCAGAGCACAGAGAGACTGATATTCTATTTAAAACACTCAGAGCCAGGTTCCCTGCTGTAATGATAATGACTGAAGTTAAAGGGAGGAAATGTATACACATACTTTAGGTTATCTACAAGTTTGGCAGTTAAGTTACTTGTTTTGAGGATAAGAGATGTACTCATCAAGGTTTTTTCCTGGCTCATACAGCAAGAGCTTCACTTAAGTCTTCACTAAAAAGAGTGATGAATATTTGAAGACCTTTTTGACAAAATATAATGATGTAGGTTACAAAGTATACCGTTTAGGATCTAACATTTGATTCAGACCTTTAAACTATGTTTTCAGAAACAGAATGACTAGAAAATAACATCATCAACATCCCTTAAGAGTTCCTTTAAAATCTTACAAGAGCGACATTATTTTACAACTTTGCTTATAGAGCAGCAAGGGATGGAAGACTACATCTGGCCTGAGAATATGCTCCCAAATGAATACAAACCCACATCCTTAAGGTTCAAACTTAAATAAATTCCCCTCTAGCAAAATATCGGGTAAAAGCGCTTCACATGGAAGGAGCCATTCCACTTATCATTCCGAAAGCCTTCCCCCAGTTTTGGAACCTTTGCCATTGCTAAATGCTGAGGGAAATGTTTTAACTTAAATGACACACCAGAATGGAGATCATAGCAGAAGTACTCTTTTCCAGCTTGCCCTGTTAAAAGATTTCTACTATTGCTATGGAAATCTCTTAAAAGTGGAAGATACTGCAGAACATTAAATGCTCTGAGTGGGCTCAGAGCAAGATCCACTGAATGAAATGCCACTCTGTCATGTTGATAAAGATGGATCAATATCATTGTCTCTTCAAACCATTTCTATACATGTTTTAGTCACATTAAACTACTGTTTGAAAATGTGTTTGTATTCTGTAAAATTTACTGGTAGTCAGTCCACCTAATAACCACCTACTCTTGTAATTTTTGTTGTTTCCCCTTGGTTCACCAACTGCTGCATTTTATTACATGTCATTAGTGTCACTTTCATTTCCACCATAGGTTGTCATTACTATTTACTGGGCAACCCAAGCCAGCAGTTGCTAACCTTCTCATTAAAAAATCACAGGATACCTAGACAGACATGAAATCAGAATAGTAATTATCTACATTTATGCACCAGTAACCTCAAAAATTATGAGACCTTTTCCTTTAATGTTTGTCATTTTGGAGCAGTTGTTGAAACGTTAAGGATTTTCTGTGATGTTATATTTAGCAATATTTCTGCTCTTTCTTATCTTTACAGGTATTAAAGAAACAGTGGGAAATAAACTGATTTGACAACTTCCAAATCTTTAGATAGTTATATCAATATCAAGAACAGAACAAAGTATTTTTCTAATTCTTTACCTTATTTCAAAAATAGTATGTCAGAATATTAGTGTCCTTATTAGAAAAAAATAATGAGGATTTTTTTGGCTGTTGTTTTGTTTGGTGGGATGTTTTGGTTGGTTTATTTCTGGTTTTTTTTGGTTTTATTTTGAGGGTTTAACCTTTTTTGGATGGGGAGGGCAGGGGGAAAATTAATGAATGCATAGAATTAAACTTTCAGAAGCCCTCTCATTTTAATGAGTCTGAGTCAAAACAGTAACTAACAAAACCCAGGTTTGGGTGAGTTGTGAAATTTTATTTGTATTAGCAATTTTGCTGTTCTCCTTAGTACTGAATATTTATATTTTTTCTTAATACTGTGCTTCCTTTCTTCCAATTGCTGAGTTTGTGATCAGCCTCCCTAGATGCTTCTACATCCCATAGTATGCATTTTTCACCAACTAGTTGTGTGTTCCCCTTTATATTTTACCTGTTTAGGGGGCTGGGATAAGGAAAATTCCAACTATGTATCCTGTAAATTGAAAGCCAGTTTGAAACTGGATACCAAAGTTTCTAAACCTTAATTTGGACTGTACAAAAAGTAGCTGCTTTCCCAGAAGAGTCAGGCCTAAAAACTTGCTTTTAACAAATGAAGACCTGCCTTTAAAAATTATGTCTATACCTCCTGTTGATGCATTTTGGTGAACTGAAGCTAATCTCAACATCTGGAAGAAAGGTGAGAGAACAAACACACAACCAGGGATGATTTCAGTGTTTTATCCTAGGATATAAGTTCATTGAGTATTCCTACAACAAAATCTACTGCGGTCACCTTGGAGCTTGGCTTCTGAGCTCCCTGAAACACGAGAAGTGCCTTCATTATGAAACTGTGAAAGAAAGTTTGTAAAAGTATAACAAAGCATTTTCTTTCAGCAGTAATTTGTGAATTTTAGAATAAAGCATGAAGGAAAATAGTACGTTACCTGCATTGAAAAGATACGAAGGAAGGGAATTTCTGAGAACAGAGGATCAGAAATTCAGCTGTCATAGTCCTTCTGATTGTGTCAGAGCAAGACTACTCCCTTTACTGATAAAAAGAGTTGGCCAACAAATTACATGTAGACTTCTGTAAGAAACCAAAAAATAACTAAAAATTAGTGAATTTAAGGTGAACTTTTAGTGGGGTAGGAAAGAACTGCTCATAGGAGGGGAAGAAAGAACTGCTCATATAAGGTTTCAGAGAAGAGTTGAAGCTCTACCTAGCTTTCGCCCCCACTCCTAATATAAGCAAACGTTCCCCTGTTTTGAGAATGAGAGTATCAGTTCCCATGAAATATTCACCAAGCCCAGGCACCTTTCTTGTAAATAAGAATACCTCTATGATCTGGCTAAAAGATATATTCACAAACATATACCCTGATGGTAAAAGATATCTTACCTTTTATCTAGCAAGTTAGTCTTCCCAGTGTGTGAATATAAGCAGATGGAACTAGTCAGCAGGAATGAAGGCTGGAAACACTGAAGGAGAGTGTGGTTAGTTGGAATTTTAACCTAAGACTGATAGAAGCAGCAAGTTTTCTCTGTTGCTGAAAGGTTTGAGCAGCCTTCAGACAAAATCTCTACATTTCTTATCTGTTCCAAGAGCACCTTTTCTTTGGAGCAATATGTCCTAAATTTTCTCTGCATCTCCCTCTGGGGAAATCCTTCCTAATTTGTACACATTAGAGGGCTCAATGAGCTATCTCTGCCTCCAGATTATGCCATAATTTGGGAATTTTGTACGAAGGATATTTTAAGAAGGGCTTCTATGCACATGCATGTCCAAAAGGATACAGGAGGAAGATGTCTTTTGACAGCTCCCTTTACAAGCCCTCCGGCCTTGATTCTGCCATTCCCAGTGAAAGATGTGATGGGATTGCTGACTTTACAACCAAATTCCTCTTGAGATCAGCACACCCCTAGAACACACTTGGTTGTACAGGAAAATAAATTAATATTATTAAAAGAGTTCAATCAATCTTCCTGATCTTTGTAATATTGGTGAAATCTAGAACATGGTGAAATGTGTGGCCATTTTCATACATTTCACCACAACCAACCATGGCAAAGTTTGCCTTCTTGTGCTTTAGTTCACATGTCTTTTCCACCCTGTCCATGTCCTGGTGCACTGGAAACGTTGTCCTCTTTCACCATCCTGAACAGTTTCAAATCATTCCAGCCCTGTCAGAACTCTATTTTTTTTTTTCACCCACACATTGCAGATTTCTAAAGCAATCTCTTTGTGGGGAAGCTGCTGAGCACTTTTGGCAGGCTTTTCCCCAGATTCTCTGAAAATCTCAGCCTCCTGGATTAGTTCCATACTTTGAATGCTCATGTCTGGCATTGGCCCAAAGAGAGCACATTTGTCAGCTCAGCCAGGGCATTAATATTCACATTGTGTCCCGTCCTTTACAGCTAACATTTAAGCCTTGAGAATACTGGAAAGATGCCTTGGAGGATGTGAAAGGATATTATTTCTTTCTTTAAATAGAAGGAAAAAAATATATTGTATTGGAGCTGCCAGCACATTCGATTAATTTTTAAAAGCAAAAATCTCTAGGTTATATTAAGAGTCACAGCAGCAAATATTGCATATATGGTTGAAAATATTTAACAGCAAGTTTAAGTTACATAACTCCTAAATTATTTGAAATAGACATTTGTGCTGTTCTAAGCACAGACAGACATACACGTGGACTCATGAATAATTGTCTTTCCTTTCGGAATGACCTATCGTGTTTCTTCTGATGCCTGTCTCTGCACTGATTAATTTTGATTAGTAGATGAATAGAAATTCATCTCCAGATTTTGTCTAAATAATTTAGATTTGTTTTTTGGTTTTAGGTGGGGAAGTAAAAATAATTTCTCCAGAACTGTAATACACCCACAATTAAATTCATACTTGAATTATCTCAAGAAGTTAGTGTTACATTTAATTCATTTTCTTGATTTCTCTTTTCTGCTTGCTTACATGAGTTTTTCTTACATGGAAATGCTGTAAAAACAGTTGTATGATGCATTATATATTTATGGGACAAGGAAACACACCTATAAAGTGTGAAATGCAGCGTTAATACCTTTAAACCAACATTATGTCTTCCAGTCTATTTAAAAAAAATATATAAATTTCTTGCATATGTATAACCTCTTATTTTCTGGCATATTTTAGAAATATTTTAATATTTTCATTCTTCCTGATTTAAATATTAGTAACCTTACAAAATTTGATGTAAAATAATGGAAAATATTTCAATATAATTCCATCAGAAATTGATTGATTGGGAATAACAACAGAGTTCATTTACCACATGCCTCAGCAAAATGCTGAGATTTTGCATAATACATTACTGTAGTAAAAAACAATATCCTCATAATATCCAGCTACACAATTTGACTATAATTTTAGGAAATGGGGCAAATTATTCTGACAATTCAAAGTAGATTTCCATTTTGCTTTTAGATAATCATAAAGGCTACAAGATTTTATTATTATTATTATTATTATATATATTGATAATTAATATTATAAATTAGTATGGAGCTAGGGAATGATACAGGACATCTTAATCTGGTGCAACATTTTCAGTCTTCCAGAAAAAATATGGCTGTTGCTAAAGTAGTAACTCCTTGCTTAGATGACAAAGTGTCTTGCAGAATAAGGGAATTCAATTATGGCTTCCAGTAGCAATGAAAAAGTTCTGTTAACATTACTGGAATTTAGCCAAGAATCATTCCACAGCCTGGTAATTGTAGCCTTTCTTTCCTAATAAAAATCACTGATCTTTTAGACTGTAGCAAGAAAAAAAAAAAAACATTTTCTGCAAAAATGGATTGCTCTAAAATGCTACAGTCTTACAGGGGTTTCTTATTTATAGATTTTTTTTTCCCTAAAAAGATATAGTCATCACTTAATATCTTGCCACTTTACATGAATATGTAGATTTATTCTCAGAAGACATCTAAAATATGGAACAAATTAATTCAGTGTTACAAGGCGACAAATTGTGGCTGAGGAAGTCACAGAGGAAGCCTGTGGAAGAATCAGAGACTGACTTCACAGGTGAATCAAATTCTAGTGAAAAGCTTCAATATGTTCCACATTATGTAAAATAGGGGGAAAAAAACACTCTGATAAACACTCAAAATAAAATCATAAATCACATTTTAACCAAAAAGGATACTTTATGGTATGTTTCTTATAGAAAACAGAAACTTTCCAAGCTGGTGTATTTTTCCCCCATTGAAAGAAAAACAAAAATAAAAATAACAAGCAACCCAAAATCCAATCAGACTTCCTGTAAAAATCAAAGCAGCAAGAACAGTCACAGTAGTTTTCAATCCTCAGCCTGCAAGTAATAGGTTTTCACCTTCTTTCCTAGTTTTATTAGAGTTGATTCCATTTTCTTGCCAAAATGGATATCCACTTTTGAAAAAGCAGGCTTTGTTTGCTTTAGGCTCTGTGCAAGGAAAGTAACATCCCTCAAGAAGCTTTATCATACAGTCAAAGCTGATGACCTGCTACAATAGTCTTGAGATGAAGATGAAATATCACCTTGTGAAGTCTTGTGGGACTCTGCTTGGAGTGCAATAACTCTCTGAATGAAACAGATCTCCTGAATATGAGCATAGCTCCCTCGAGTTCCAAGGACCTGTGTCAGTGTACAGAAAATACAAATTCAGCCCCTTTGACTTTTTTATAGCAAAGAAAAATTTAATTAATTTCTTAATGAACACCCTTCTTGGCATTTGCAAACCATCTGCATATGGTTTTCTTTGTCACAAATGTATCTTTAACTAAAAAACTGTCTCTTTGAATGTTGGTGCTCTGTTTGTCATTACAAAGCACAAATAAAATCAGGAACATTTGGAAGTTCTTCAGAAACTCATCTCCATTGCTGCAAAATTAAATCTGCAGACATTCTATTCTGTTTTTCAACAGTGCAAACACTTACAAGTACCCTGAGAAATGCAATGCATTTCATACAATAGTTTTGATATAAATCAGAGGACTACACTGTTCTTAGACATGAGTAAAGCAGGTAGAGTCTAGGCTAGCACAGAAAAATGAGGGAAAGTCATTGACCAGACATTAAGCTCAAAACCATGGGTCTGTGGCAGTTTTCAAAGGATTTCTCATCTAAACACAGGCTTCTATTAGAATAAATCCTTGGTTTATTTTAAAGACTTTCTACTTGTGGCTTTAGAGGAATCTGCAAGTTCATAAAATATGAGATAAAGCAGATTTACGCTGTGAACCACTATCCACCTCATCCGTCTCCAAAAGTAAGCATTTTGTATATTGCAAAACAAAGACACAGCATTCTGCTCAGTTTGGATGTCAGGCTTGATTTCAGTGAAGCAAAATTAAGCTATAGAAAGTTATATAGACAGCTTACTTGAATTTCAGGAAAAAACAAACAACCAATTGCTCTGATTTCATAACAAAAACATCTTTCTTGCTACTAAACAGGCCAAATTTGATACAAATAATGCAACAAAGGACAAATGTGGGTGATGTAGCAAGGATAAATGTTTTGTCTTTAACTGCCTTCCTGCCAAACACTGGGTGACACTAACCAGTGGGTACTTTTGCCTGGTAACCACATAATGTGTTGGTTATTCCTCTTGTTTTTGCTTGGCTGGAAAAATGGGACACTGAAACCTTTGGCCTGGGGACTAGCAAGTACACACATGCATAACAAGGGAGGCAATTACAGATGTGCTGTCATTGCACTTCCAGTGAACTCCTAGGACATTTGTAAATGATTCTGTGAGAGACAGCCAAGGGCCTTTGGAAACTAAAAATTATAGACCAGCTTAACAATCAATTAACAGTAGAGTGAGTAGTTTAATTGCATCTGAATCCTCCAATTCAAATGTAAATTAACATACAGATAGTATGTTTCAGAGACACAGATGCAAGTGATTTACTTGTTCGTATCTGTTTATACCATAGTTAAATATAACACAAGTTTAACAAAATAAACAATCTCCCTGGTTAGGAAACTAAATGCTGATTAATCTCATATTCCTGAATATATATGTATCTAATAAAAATTAAATCCAAGCACACTCACAAAAAACCCCAAACCAACCAAATAAAAAATAAACAAACACAAAACCAAACAAAAACCCCCAAATTGAAATATACTAATATTTTATTTTGCCTCAGAAATATCAGAAACAAAAACCCCCAAATTGAAATATACTAGTATTTTATTTTGCCTCAGAAATATCAGAAACATCACAAAATAAACTTGGAATCATTGGTTTCCCACCTGCCAGTCGGAAGTACAGAACATATCTGGAGGTTGTATGAGCTGCTGACAGAACCTGCCATAGTCCTAAAGTTTCACTGTTATCTCGCACAAAACAAAGCTAAGCTGAGCACTTCTACCAGTGATGAAGTCTGTTCTGAGAGCAGAATAAATATTTGACATTGTAGTATTTCAAAAATACATCCATGATGTTGATATTTTGCCATTGTTGCTAATGCTCAACAAACTATAAACCACTCATGCTTGGAAAAATCCCATTATGATGTTATCCCAACCTGTTAGTAATTCAACCAAAAAAGTATTCAGAATGCTACTTCTTCCAGTGAGAAAGTTGAGGATATTACAAAAATTGAAGTCAGAAAAACAACTCTAGTGAGGAAGTGACCTCTTTTAAGTGATGAACACTCACAACAGATCACTGCCACTTCCCAGGCAAAGCCTTCATTGACTAAAAAACTCAATACAAGAATACCAAATTTGCTCAAAAGAACAGTAGTGTTTTATAATGAGAACCAGAAAGGGTGCAACTCTAAGTAAGGGATTTTTTTCTCAGGCCTCAAAGTTTTGTTGCAGTTTTTTCAAATTAAAGAGGGAGGAGAACTAATAAGGTATATCTCTGCATTCAAAAGGGGTCTTTTGTAGATATAACTTTATTGCTTTTCAAGGAAAACATAATATTGACACTGATCTCTATTACTCAGAATAATCATTGCTTATCCCAGAGATTTGCATTATTTTGAAATTCTATGTATGATGTTAATGTGTTATGGTCTCAAAACAAGCAAACAAACAAACAAACAAAAACTACCACCAAAAAAAAAAAACCAAGAAAACCACCCTGTATATAATTTACAAATAATCTAAACTGTGTTTATTATTATTTTGATAACTATTTTTAATGATCTTGTGTACTTAAATTAAAAAAATATGTATTCACTCCATGAACCTCATAAGAAAGTTGAATTGTACATGCTATCCAAAATCAATGAATATAAGAAGCCTTTCCTGCAGACTGGCGCCTGATTCATATCAAGCAACTTGTCTGCATATGAAAAGATTGACCTTTGAGAAAAGAAAGAGAGAATCAAATATAAAAAAATGTTTTTGTATCCTACATTGTGGTTCTTGCAATGGAAGTTACTTATGAAAATCTAATTTAATACTTGAAAGGTAAGGTATATCAGAAAGAAGTTCCAGAAAAACAATTTCATTTTTTTTTCACTGGCCTTTATATCCTTTGCTAAGGGAAAAATACTTTTCTCTCTTTCCTTCATATATCAAGAACCTTGGATAACGTAATTTCCAATCTGAAATAAAACAAAGCAGAACAGAAGTAATTCCTTCATAATTTTTGTCAAGTACCAGCTTACAAGGACTGTGGACATTTACTAGGAAATCATTATTTTTATGCAGTCAACATCATCATAAAGATATTAAAGTGACACAACTTGTTGAATTTTTCAGAAGATCATCAAGAATTATTCAATACAAAACCATAACAAGAACTGAATAAAAATTAGGGCCTCCTGTAAATAAATCACAATTTAAAAAAAAAATTTTTGCTCTGAGATTATTGGAAGATATTGCAATGTACATCAACTTAGCTAATAAAATATTTTGTAAAGAAACATCAAACAACATAGGCTACTTTAGCATGTTTGGTATTGAAACAAAGTATATTGGGTTGGGGTTTTTTTTGTTGTTGTTTACTTATGGACATAGTACTTAAATTAAAATTTGAGTAAGCTGGCTATTAAACTTTTTAAAATTAGGTGAGAAGGACACCAGAGATTATTAACTTCTTGAAATGTGAGTGAATGGGAAGGAACATAATTGAAAATAAAAACATTTGTTTTACGTGCCCTATGAAATAACCATTGTTACTAACAGGTGTCATATTGGTTGGCACAGTAAAGAGAAACTGATTTTTAAATAGCTCTTTTTTTTTTTCTTTTTCCATGTTCTTGCATTTATTTTGAATCACAGCCTTAGTAACACACTTTTCCTTCACCCCCTTTTCCTAATCAGCCAGTGATGCCCACAAACATCTCAGTTCTCATTCCATTGCTGCTGACCTTGCAACATTTTATGGACCTCTCCTCTCAGACCCTTCCTCACAAAAGCTTTGTAGTTCCGCAATGCATACATTGGATTAGCTGGATCAAAGTAAGTTCACCAGCTTCATAACACAAACAGACACAAGCTCATAGAAGGAAGCCTCTCATAGTAAAATCCTTATTGATAGAAGCAGCAGCAGGTGAATTCCTGTACTTGATATCCAATGGTTTTAGAGCTCAAGGAGCCAATTTATTTGCTGTGTAATAAACCTGCTCCTCTTGTGAAAGTAACTTTAATGAAAAGAAAAACAAAACAAAACAAAACCAAAACCACAAAAAAAAACCCTGCTTCAAAATTCAAAGAAAAGAATTCAGAAAAGAACTGTGATCAACCTTATCTTTATCACTTTAGTGAAAAACAAAGAGCACATAAGCTATCACTGAGCTCATTACACTCATAAGTCACACATTCAGGCACAGACACAGAGATGACAAATTATTTCACCTCAAAGGAATGGCTGTATCCTCCCAGCAGATAAAGAACCAAACTTTGGACAGCAGCCCAAGCCCCTGTTGAATAAATGAAAGAAAATCTGCTTAGTCAAAGTTTAAAAGAAAGGATCTTTTCTTGTATGAAATGGTGAAACTAACCAAGGCTGATGTTTGAGCTGGGACAACCTTCTCAGAATTAGCCCCTGTTGAGGTTTCCATTATTTTAGGAGAAAAGAATAAATTTGACTCGTCACTATAAACGAACATTGCACAAAAATCTTCCACAATGAGATGTGTTCCTATTGTTTCTGTTCCATAGAGAGTTTTTAATTTTCAAAGTTAACTATTTAGGATTTTCCATAACAACAATTTATTTAATATGGCTACACAAGTATATACAATACTCTGTTATTTGCAGAACTGTCTGCTTTCACGAATTACTGCCATTGCATTCAGGATTGATTTATAGACATAGGAAGCCTGCCAAAACAGACTTTGCACCACTCTGCTGACTTCAGTTACTCTGTTTCAACTGGAGCACTCATAAACAGAAACAAATTATGTAGATAGAAAATTACACTTCTTTTAGACAAGAAAAGACTTGAAAGAATGAAATTTTATACTCAGCAAAAAACTACAAGAAAATTAGGAATATGACACAAATGACAAAGGCCAGGAAATAAATTTAAGTGCAAAACTCTCTAATTTACTTCACAACATTCAAGTTGAACATTTTTATGTGTTACTAATAGAGCAATTGATGTAAATATAAGAAAAGGGCTCCGTGTCAGGATAGGTGTGAAATGCATTTCAAGGTAACAAAATAAGTCTTAGAGATTGCTTTTTTTCTGTTGTCATCAGATTTCCCACTAAGAAAATTTCTATCCCTGCTTTGAAAAGGAAAATATTCTGAATGCAGGCAGTGCAATTTGATTTCTTTTTTCAAGACTTAAATTCAATTTGGTTTTGCATTGCCTTCAATTTGGGTTTGCGTCCCCTTCTTCAAGGGTGGGTTGGCAAGCCAGCATTGAAACTTCTTCACTGTTTTATCCCTCTGTTCAGCCCATGCAAGCATGTCAGAATGTGAATTTCCCAATGTATAGAGTTTGGGAATAGCCAAGAAATAACTCAGAACATTTCCTCCCTGCAGTAGTGGAGGATCAGGGAGTACAGACTGAGCTCAGGGTAAGTGAATGGTACAGCTAAGTGGATCTGGCTGTTACTAACAGGATCTTCTGAAGCCCCACTGATTTCACTGGGTTTTGAACTGACTGCAGTAAGGGTAAGTCTGACTCTTCAGCAAAAAGGAATAGCTTGCAGCCTGTATCTCATGGAGCTGTTGGATGCTGCTTTTGAGCTCTTGCAAATCATGGAAGTTAAACTGCATTCCACCTGTATGATAACATAGCAATAACACCCTCCTTATGTGCTGCAGGATGGTTTGTTTAATATGCAGGCAGGCAGAGCCAGATTTTGAAGCCAAAATGTCAACAGATCCATCCAAGGGAATGGATGAATAAATGTAAAATGGAATGCCTCTTCTTAATAAAATACCAATTAATTGTTATCATTTGCTTTGTTTTGAAAGACTTACAGGTAAGGAAACAAACAAATAGACAAGAAGGCTTAAATATCTTCTACATGGCTGAGATTTTATCAGTGAACTTTCTTAAAGCTGCTTAGTCACTGTCACATGGAGTTGTCAGGGCTGGTGATGACAAAACAGCCCGAGACGGCAATTGAATAGAGACAGGAATGACGGAGTGGCCTGGAAAATAATTTAATAAGAGCATGACAACAAAAGAAGCTGTGCACTGTATAGAGACACTTCAATGGGGTGAACATGACAATATATAACCTTTGTTACAGAGTTGCTGGAAGGCACTGCACAAGTGAACAAACATGTAACCTTATATGTAAAATGTTGTTAACCAATCACTCACAAGAACTCAGAACATGACCTTGTATGACTCTATTGCATTAACACAACTGTTCCCATCATTCCATTCTCCTCTCCATAACCTATCCAGATGCTTCCCTTCTTAGCATCTCGTTTCCCACAGTCTTAGATTCATGACCACTTCATTGTCAACCAGGGCCAGCTCACTGTTCATCCCCAGCTGCCCAACTCTCACAGAGAGAAAGTAGTTTTACAGAGAAAAATAAGAGACTTTGTAAACTGCAAGTGAAACAGTCAAGACACTTCCTGGAAGTAGACAAATAAATTCATTTGCCTCTTTTATGGTTATATTCTTTCCTATATTACATGTCTGGCAAACCTTTTTCATAAGGTCAGGCAGCCTATAAAACAAACAAACAAACAAACAAACAAACAACAAAAAAACCCCAACAAAACAAAACAAAAACAACAACAAAAAACCCACAACCCCCCAAAAAACCAAGAAACAAACCCCCTACCAATTAATTGAATGTATTTTCAGAATGAAAGGAAAGATAAACAAGCAGGGAAAATATTTTCTTGTAGTAGATGCTTTGGAATTACCAGTTAGTCTATAGGAGTTAAAAGTTTGTTTTGGGGGATTTTAAGGTTTTCTTTGATTTTTATACATAATTATAAGATGACAGTAATTAAAGGTATTGCTTTACAAGGTGCTACAAGGAGCTTTCTCCTCTACCCAGTTGTCAACATGAAGCAAATAACTGTATAAAGCACTGAACTGTCTCTCCAGAATACTTTCCCATCTCTCTATCATAATAGAGATGAAAAGTTGGCAGAACTTCAGCTGAGATAAAATGGAAGAACCTCAGCACCAGTAAAAGTGATCCTTTGGACAGTAAGTTTTATCCAAAAATTTTCTAATTCCATATGCAGAACTCAGTCCTCGAATTCTTGCTGAGAAATGGGTAGCTTCAAAGAAAGACTTCGATCTTCTGTTTCTGCTTTATTATTGACACAAATTAAATAATTGAGAAAGGTTGAATACTACAGAAATATTTCTCCCTCATTTCAGATACAGGATATAAAGGGAGGAATAAATTTGAACATCTTGAAAATAAAGAGGCTTGAGAAAATAGAGACATTTCTAGCACTCTACACAACTGCAATGATGAACTGTGGTATTTAGAAATAACATTGCCTGTGTTTCTGCCTCCAGTAGGCTTTTGCAAGAGCAAGTGTGATTCTTCATGTATTCAGAGCCACACATTAATTAAAATTTTTAAATAATATATATAAAAGGCTTAAAATTTTTAATTTCATTTTTATCATAATACATCAAAAAGTAAAAATAAATAACACATTCAATTACATAGAAGCATTAACATCATGGTATATATGCTAACGCATTATTACAACAGGAGAGCGCCTAAGATTTTCCTTCCACAGCAACATTCTGAACATTCTGTACCAATTCCTCTAGTACATGACTACAGACCCAGAATGTCCCTAAATTTTTCTGGTTTGAGCCACCTATACCTGAATGCTGGAACAGCCTTAAGACACTTTCATTATATAAAGTCACTACAGCTTTTTTTATTTTTCTTATTTTTACTTTTTTTTTTAGCTAGTCTAAAACAAATAACCAATATGAATCCCTTCCCATTTTATACACCATGATATTTTAAAGAATCAAAACGGATCCTCAAATCTTTAGGAAAATCTTTAGGAAAGTCTCTCTACTGATATTATTTGTAGTGGGTCTTAAATCATCTTTATGAGTCAGGAAACTATCTAATTAATGCAGGGTTAAATGGAGTTCAGATTAAATAAGTAAATAACAGTCAGGTATTTATAAGGTCTTGACTAATGAGTAAGCCTACTTTAAAAAATGCAACTTTCAAAGCTCACAAATTTATGAGATTTTAATTAAAGTGTTCTGTTTTTATTTTTGCATATACTGTCAGGTGCCCAGGTAATTAATGAACAGATTGGAGAATATGGGGTGGGGTTTTTAATTGTTCACTATTGTTTTAAGGCTATTTTCATAGTTGTACTAGATCTGCTTCATATAAAGAGTTTTTAAGAAAAATAGATCTGAAATGATCTCATTGCTTAAGGCATGGGCTCAATTTTCCCTTTTCTAATGTTCCTGTAATAAAATTCCAAATTAGAAACATTGTTAGAATACTTTCTTCATTTTTTAAAAAATTTTAAATTAAAAAATAAGAAACTTAAATTTAACAGTAAGATTTATGCTTTAGGTGTGTCAAAACCCCTCTTTGGACATTGAGAAAAATAAGTAGAACTCAAAATGTTCAACTTGGCTAGAGTTTACAAAACGTGGTCAGAAGTACTGAAATGGGAATTGCTTGGTGTTGATAAAGTGTGAAAACCTGATCTCCATCAGCAAGTGCAGAGCACCTAAGGCCTCAGCTGACAAGGAAGTAGAAGGTTTTTCTGCCTCTTGATAGCTGCTCATGTCTAAAAAAATAAAGCCTGCAGGAACAAGATTTTCCCTTAAAGCTACTTTAGTCAAAGATCAATCTGAACAGAAGAATGTACCTCTAATTTAAAAAAAAAATCTATTACCTTCCATTTAATCTGTGTTCCCACTCTCATGTTTATTATTTCAACTTTTATTCCTGTTAAAGATTTTACATTTATCTTGTAAATATGCCCTTGAAGGTATCACATGTGGCAAGAATTCCATATGAATACTGGGAGAATGGTGCAGAGCATATATGCAATAACCTTTCAGCAAAACAGGGCTTGTGAGGAGATGCCTATCTCAATCTCAAGTGTGTCCTTCAAGTTGCTTTATGTAACTTAAAGCACTCTTTTATCTTACCTGAGGTTACATATCCAAATGATTAAGGTTTCTTACCTCTTTGGTCTTATTATCATGCCCCTTATGTATAGTCTCCACAGTCATTTCACCTTCAGACCATTTCTCTTTGAATTCAGCTTGAATTTTTCCTTTACCTTCAGCCAATTACTCCTTAACTAAAAATTGTGATGTAAGTTCCCCAGCAGTTAATAACTTCCTCCTAAATCCCAGAGCCTACTCACTGGAAAAAGGACTCACTCTTTTGGAATTCAAGATTCACATGCCTGACTACATCTTTGGTCCGTGAAATTTTCTCTTCAGACCAAGATTCTGTAGAAGACAGAAAAGGAGTAAAACAGCATGTATTTGTCTTTTCATTTGGTTTTTTATTAAGCCTTGTGAAATCCTTGGAAAAATACCTTGTCATGCCATTCTTTTTGGTGCTCTTTCTCTCAGAAATATAGATAGAATATGTTTCATAAAGAGTTTATCAGTGACATTTTCTCCATGGCAAAATCCCAGGAGCTGTCACACTCAGAGGGGTGACAATGTGTCACATTGAAACACCATTGTCAAAAGAAAGAATAAATATAGGCAAAGATAGAAAGTAGAAACATCCCACAGGTTTACCCGAGGTAGTCTCTTATGCCACTCTTGGGAACAATGGGATCAAAGTCCAACGTAGATTTGGATCAAATGGACAGCTATGAAAGAGGCAAGGCACCTCAGACAGCATGGCTGTCTCTTCAGAGTCCCTACCAATGCACTGATGGGGAGACTTTTGT
This sequence comes from Cinclus cinclus, assembly GCF_963662255.1. Classification (NCBI taxonomy): domain Eukaryota; kingdom Metazoa; phylum Chordata; class Aves; order Passeriformes; family Cinclidae; genus Cinclus; species Cinclus cinclus. Next base: position 99,095,940 of record NC_085048.1, on the reverse strand, counting down.
AGTCTTATTTTCTGCATCTCTCTAAACACATTCTTCCCTACTAAAAATCAGTAAGAAATTATCATAATTCTCTTTCACGAAGTGTAATAATCTTTGTCAAGGGATTTGTGGCACATGAAGGTTTTTCACTTTCTCCTGGGTTTTAGAGAGGGAGGGAAGGGCAAAAGGCTTTTCATCTACTATTGCTGAGTGGCCCCCAGCAATACAAGCAGAAGAAAAAACACATCAGTAGCAATAGGAAATTACACTTTGAAAGTCTTCCATTTCTGAGGCAGAAAACTGAGCCTCAAGTGGTGATCCTTAATACCCTCTGTCTAGGCAGCAATTCTATATTACTGTCACAGCTTTCTCAGAAGCTGGCAACCTGGTATTAAATTCCTGTGCCAGTACCCCAGAAGCAGTCAAATTTCTCTATTTCTCACACCTGTTCAGCTCACCAGCTCCACTTTATACATATGTTCATTAGCTGCAAAGAGTTCAGTCTTTGATACCAAAAAAAAAAAAAAAAAAAAATTCAATCCTTTCTTGGTCATACAGAAACAATGGACTGACTTTGTATAGAGACTGAATTTTTGTATAGAGACTCTATATATGTGGGTATATGCACTTTACTGGCTGATTCAGGATGTATTACTCAATAGCTGTTCCATATATTAAAAAAAATGAAGTTTTTCAATATTTACCATCTCATTGAAGTACTGGGAATGTTGCACAATTTACTATAATTAGTACCTTTATCCTTGTGACTGATAGGTAGCTTATATAAGAGCTGTAACTCTTTTTTGCTATATCATTAAAGTTTCAAATAAAAGAAGTTTAGGGAATACTAACACTAGAAAGAGGTTTAGAAAAATATCTATTTTTTTAACTCTACCCATGCCCCATTGGCTCTTCAATTTACACATCCATTATCAGGGTATGACCCAGAAACATCTCCATGAATTTGGGATGCTGGTGCTTTCCTGTGACATGTGATGAGTTCTTTAATCCTATCTCTAAATTAAACTTGTTTGAATGGTGTGATTAATCAATCGACACCATTATCCTTTAGACAAATACTTCAGGCAAACTCTTTTCATTAATACCTAATTTAGAATAATTGTTTTCACATCTTCACATTATTAGTCAGGCTTAATATCCATTCATATCTGACAAGAGGACAGAAAGACATGAGGTAAGACAATACCACAGCAATTGATGTTTCCTCCCAGAATGCATCAGATTATTTATTTATTTATTTTTTTAATACAACTGCACTAATTTTCTCCTTCATTTGCTGTGCTGTAATGGGAGACCACTGAGCTTAACAAAATAACCTCAAATCTTCCTATTATAAATTTGCAATGTAAATCTTACTTTGAGGATCTCAGTCTATGGGAAGTAACCTAAAGGAAATGTGAAAAATGAACATTTCAGTAGGTGAAATTAACTGTGCTGTAACTGGAACCAGCCCTGTGATTTCAGCTGTGAAGCTGACTACACACTTCAGTATATCAGCTGTACATCTCTTCTCGTTAACTCACCCTGAAAAGTTCCTTCCCATGAAGAGCTGCATTGATTTACAGCCCTTTGAAAAGGACCTGAGCTGGTAGCAGATTCTAGCAACTGGGACAGATTCTTGTAACCACTAACTAACAAATCAATATACTATGTGAACGTGTTAATTTGCAAGGGAGTTTTTTCTGTTTTAATTGTCCAAAAAAGCAATGAAAAGAAGACAGGGTAGATTTGCTGCAGCAATTCCCACTTTCATAATTTACACTTTACCTGAAGTAGTCCTGGTTTATCTACAAAAACTCCTCAGTACTTTGCTTTCTATAATTAACAGTCAGAAACTGGAATTATTTGCTAGAACTTCTGGCTTGATTTGGTTTTGATTCACTGAAAAATAAGATGATTTATATTCCAAAAGTGAAACTAAATACAATTTCTCCTCAATGTCTTATTGGACCTAAACCTCTTCATATGAATAGTGAATACAAAATAACAGCAAACAAGAAAAAATGCTCCTCGTACTTTTGTGTTTTATTTTTAGAGGCAAATTTGATTTTAGATTCATTGGAGATACTTCTCTCCTGGGAAGGTCTCAAGTTCATTTGTAACTGGATGAATGAAAAAGAGGCAATATTTTTATCCACTTTGTTTGGAAGTGTAACTCAAAAAAAAATAGGTAAACAATGTCAGTGTTGCAAAGAACTGAAACACACACATACAGAAAGGTCTTAACAGACAGGATAAAAATCCTGGTAGCAAAGCACTGTTATCTCAGCTGAGGTAACACCATATGTTCTCTTTCAGACCTCTCAATCTCAAATGATAATGTTCAAACCTCCTCTTCAATTTAGCTCTCATCTCTGCTGAATTCTTAAAAGAAAAAAAAAATCAGTGCAAATATGCTAAAAGAAAAGAAAGTGTAAGATAAAAATTAATTGGCTGGTGAATTGGTAGTCTCAAGTAGTTTTCACCATGGCAATTCATACCCAAAAGTGAATTTTCCCAAAGCAAAACTTTTTGAGTAAACCTGAGTAGCTTCACCTTTTAAACACTTCAGCTGCTTTTTAAATTAGAGCTTTTAACTTTCAGAAATTCAAGTTTTCAGAAAATATCAGAGTCATACCAAACAAAAGATTAATTTGAATAAAGATATCCTTGAAAAATGACTTCTGAACCAAATCAAGGTATCTCTGCTGTATTCACAAATGTTGATGCTGTTTTTAAGTAATCTGTAAAAGCACTTATAGAGAACAATTTAAATACAAGAACTTTCTCCATAGCAGGGATTTAATGCTATTTTCAGTGATGCAAATAGAAACTTTATCATTATTGTAAAGATAGAGATTTTGCACAAAATTTTACCTTGTCAACACTTATATGACTTTCTTGGACTAAATTCCATTTATCCTCTCCCACATTTGCTAGAATTCCTGTTATGGAAGGTTCCTGGGGGATACCTTCATGTTTCATCACAAAAAGCCCCCATCAAAATCAATTATTTCACGTGGATAATTTTCATGTGAGGAGCTGAATTCAGAGGGGATGATGGAACAAGTGCTTAGAGAAATGTCATATATCAGGTGTTGGAATTACAGTTCTCTTGCACCAAAATTTTATCTTCTGTTGAAGAGGAGGAAACAACAATTTGCCTGAGACTTTGTAGGAAATATTGTACAATTTCAAGGCTGCCCTGTGTGAAATCCTGGTAAAGGGTTAAACTTTCCCACTTAACTTTCAAAGATAAAAAAGATGCCTACATTGAAATCTCAGCCACTGGTAAAAGAGATTCTACCCCTGATAATGTGGCCTCTTTCAGCTACATTTCTTGGGTTTAAGCTTTGGTTTTATCAAGGTTCATAGGATGATCAAGACTGGAAGGAACCTGATCAGGTCACCTCCCTTCTCCCACAGTAATTTACAGGAGCTCAGCTTGTACATATATCTCTACATGCATGTACTGCACAGCACATCACACCAAATCCCTTCTACACATCCAGCCCTGGGTCCTGATATAACTTCCTCAATACACAGGTGTGCACAGTTATATTTGAAAAAGGAATCAAAATTAAAATACTTCACAATTTTCCTCACCTAAAAGAAAATTATATTGCTGGTATTAGCATATTAAAATTCATTTATTGGAGTACATTTGGATTAATTATTTTGCTACTTGAATTTTAAGAGAGAGGTGTTTGTTTTTTTTTCTGTTGTGATACACCATTTTTTGTGGAATGAAAATGAGGATTTATCTGGTATGGTACTGTAAAACCCAGGCTTTTCCTACTATTGTTATACAGGCCAAAAGCCCATTTCACCTGGCAAGGTAAGGCAGTTTCATTGCCAAGTAGCTGGTATATTTAACCGGGTTTAAAAATATGAGGAAATAAATATGGATGGTGACACAAACAGAAAATAATCAATGTGACTAGCACATGAGTGACAGATACTGTTTGTTTTGATACAGGAAACAAGGAAACACTTGTTTACAACATCATTCATGGGGTGGGGGAGAGCCTCAAAGCTTTAAAAAATTTGCTTCACTCTATCCTAGTCCTTCCTGCGAAAAACACAGTTTTGCAGCATTCATACTCTTAAGCAAGTGACAGTACATGGGATATTTTTTTTCCATTGAGAACTGTGAAGGAGACTTATTTGTAATACCTGACAGTGAAAAAGTGGTTCTGGAATGTATGACATCATTTACCTGAATTGCATTCCTGCCTCAGACACAGTCTGACACTCTCTATGGCAGTTTTCCAAATAAATCTCATTCCATTCTGTCTTGTAATCATTGCATTTCTCAGTGCTGTCTATTAAGAGTTGCTAAAAAAAAAAATCAATTATTTTTAGCAGAAGCCATGCTGTGCTCTGATTGGAAGGGAAACTGTAGAGGAATTAATGGTTTTCAGGTAATAAAACAAAAATCTTGTACATGCTCTTGCATTAGCCAAATCTTTCTAAGATATAATTCAAATAATTAGCCAGTTGTTACTGATTGCATTCAGAACAACCACTGTTGTATTACTGATATAAAAATCGAACATCTTTAATAAGTGATTATGTTTCAGAGCTTCAGGAGTGACAGCGATTTCTTTCAGCAATGGCAAATAATTTGAGAGTGATAAATGGAAGCACATTAAAAACTCTGGGTGAAATTGCCCCTCTTCACAGAGTGAACACTACTCAAATTCTGGATCATTGAAGTGTTGTGCTGAAGTCACTCAATTCCCATGATTTGTATTCTCCGCATAACTGCCAATGCACATGAATTTTATGCTATTTTAGCATCTCTACCTCACAAAACTCTGGCCATCTCTGTAGTCAAACAGCAGCAAGAACAAAAGTACACTGCTGCAGAGGTACTGCAAGATGTATAATGAATATTGCTGAAAATCAGGATTATTTTCAGTGACTTCAGCAAGTTTGTGGTGAGGTTCTTGCTTTTAGACCTCACACTAAGGTATCATTTCCCTATTTTTTTACAGCCTTGAGAGTTTCTACAGAAGGAAAATTTCTAACAAAGAGGGAAACACTTCTAAAAATATATCTTGTAAAAGTCTTTGTAACTGCTGCGTGAGTCTGCAAACACTTTTGCAGTTTCACACAGCAGTTACAAACACTTTTACAAGATACCCAGAGAGGGAAGTATTTAACCACACAGACGAAATGGAACACATTAGCTGAGAAAGAATCCTATCAATTTAAAAATTCATTTGTAGTCAAGAGAGAGTATTTGAGCCTGAACCCTTCACATCGCAGCAAATGCCTGCTGGACCATGGAAATAATAATATTTGGTAATCAATATATTTGATAATTAACTTCAGAATTCCCTGTTTCAGTGTGGACTCAGTTTTGACAGAAAGCCATCTTCCCCATCCCCAAAAAGTAGAGAAAATCCAAGAGTTTAGGATTTTGATGATCAATATAGCTTGAAAATTTCTGAGGGATAGGAGCTTGAGTTCCTACCATAGAATTCATAGAAACCAGCTCAAAAACTCATTCACACTGCATTTCTTACAGCAGTCCTGAAGATACCTGCTTCCTAAGTTTCATTTCCCATTTACAGGAGCAGCAGGTCTACATCTGCTTTTCTGAGCCAGCAGATGAAAATGCACAACATATTTTGCTTCAGCAGTCTTTCTTATTTGGTGTTAGGGGTTTTTTTTGTTGGTTGGCTGAGGCCTTGTGATCCATTTGTACTATCCTGGTACAGCATAAATTAAGAATTACTCTGGCATACAGAATTAGCTGTCTAGAGGTTGATCCTTTTGCCTTACACTGTAATATGTGCATGTCATAACTTTGCATAATGCAAAGGATACACTGCACTATTTCAGTTCCCCTTCCCTTTATGAACTCAGCCAGAGTAAGAGCTCTCATGTCACAAATATTGGGTTAAGGGGTTATGGCTCAAGATCAGGTGCTTGTTGCTCCCCTTAGAAGCCAACTGCTACAGGTCAGCTGGTATTGCAGCAGAGTCTCTGCCTGCTCCAGTTCTGTCAAAGGGGCTGAGTTAAAAAAAAACAACAAAAATGCAATGAACCACAGATGGTATGAGAGGGATGCAGATGCATAGTTAAGCTGTGTGATCCAAGGGGTGATAATTTCTGCCTTAACAAAGGCAGAGGGTACAGAGGAGACAGCAACAAACCACCCAAGTCAGTGATCCAGGAAGCTGCTCAGCTACATCTAGAATAGGAGGTCTGAGCACATCCTCAGAGGTGTTCTCAGGTGTGTTTTGCCATTAGATTTCTAGTCCCATGGGACAAGGTCAAGTATTGCAATGTAAAGAACTGCAAGTTCACAAAGAAATAAAATATTCTATATATTGTATCCATTTGAAAAATTGCATTGTTAATCATAAACACTGGGATTATTTGAAAAATAACAATCAAAAAGTTGAACCGCATTTACTTTTAAAGTTATTAGAGACATTACAATTTACAGCTGCTGATATGTCATCCCACTATATGAGAAACTTTTAGCAAATTGTTGAGGATCACAGAGTGAAAAGACAGAAGAGTTATTTATAAAAACAAATAATATCTACTTTTCTGGGTACCAGGAAAGCCTTCCAAACCGAGATGATGAATAAAATTATTTCCTGTGTTCAATGTCTGCTTCCCCTTTAGTAGTAATTACACTTCCATGCTTATCTGACACCTGTCTGCTTTTAAATCACTAATCAAAATATGAAATGTGGAAAGCTATTTTTAAACACAGAATTCTATTGTTTGACCAGGCTGAATTATTCCTTCCCTTTTCAAAGAGGTGGTACCATACATTTCAGATCTTAGGGTCCAAAATGGAGCAGAGACCAAACAAACATTCCCACCACTTTTAGGAGCAAAGCTTTCTGCTCTGTTCACACTCTGTGTTAACAGTTAACCAAAATCACCCTCCTCTGGGAACTATCTTGATTTAATTTGTAATGCTGGAGTATGACCACAAATACATCCACGGTAATTTAATCTGCATTCCAAACACAGCCTGTTATTGGAAAGAAAGATTCCTTCTATTTCTTGTGCTTGCACAATTCTCCTCTGTCTCTGCTTAGCTGCTTATTCTGGATGTTCATTTTCTTGTCCCAAAAATCCCTCCATTCAAAATTCATTCCCGGAGTACTTACCTTCTCCAGGACAGCTCAAATCACACTGGCAGATACTTGTACAAATTAAGGTATTTGGTATACGAAAATAAACCTAAATGGCATTTCATTAGTGTTTTTACAGTCTCATGTGAACATGTAAGCACTAAACTATAACATACATTGAAAATATTCTGAAAATTTTACTAAGCAGTATCTTAAATCTACTTAAAGAACTACATCCAGCTTTTGAAGGGATACAATTGAAATTTAAATAAAAATGTTCTCATGTTCCGTGCTATTTGAGGATGCAAGCTCTCACTGAACATGAGAGGACATCTTTCACAAATGTTTTTAGGAGGTTTGTTTCATATTCTGAATTTTATGCCAGCAAATTTTTATGTAACTTTTTTTACTAAACAATATTTATAAGTACCTCAACATTGACATGGAGGGTAATGTTAAAAAAAATCTCATTATTTCTGCTGGTACAAGAACATCTTCTGCTTAATAGCATTTTAGGAGATAAATTCTGCAATGATGCATTCACAGTAGCAGCAGTCCAAGTCTCAAAACCCTGCAGGAAGGCATTGAATCCCATGGGCTACATGCTAGAGTTCCAAAAGGTAAAATCAAATATGATGTAGGAAATGCAAACCAGATCCATTTGTGTGTGTGGAGAGCTGCCCAGAGTAATTCATAGAGACACAAATGTACACTCCCCTCTGGGCTTTAAATGTCACTTTTTCTTTCACTCTGTCCATTGAGCTTCCCCCAAACTGCACACTCTGGCTTCAAAAGGAAAGATTCTGTCACCTGAGAAGAAAAAAGGAATTCTTAATCCATTCCATCCATCTCTTCATCCCACTTTGTTTTACTTGAGATCATACTGATTTTAGAGGCTTTTACACGTTTCCAATGTACCAAGGCAGACACTCAGTGCATACATACTTACTCAGATGTCTCAATCTGATCTCCACTGCTCATCCAGCTGCCATTTGGTTTCACACAAATCACTCCAGGGATATAAAAGCACAATGGGAGAGATACATGCACCATCTGAATCTCCTCTGTACCCACCTGACACTGACAATTTGCACAAAATTCAGCTACCCAGAGATAATGTTGTATGTGTGTCTAACTATGCAAATTTCATTTTATTAATACAGACAAACACAGGGAGTTCAACTTTTTCAAGTCTTTTCTACTTGTTGTCATGGATACTACATCTTCTCTTTCTCTTTTCTCTCTTTCATCATATTTGACTTTTCTCTGTTGGTGTCCATGGTGACACCCTGCTATCAGTACACAATGCATGTCCCAACTTCCACAATTTTAAAATGGGCTCAGGTATTTTAAGAAGTTTCCTGTATGTGGCAGATACTGTTGCATATTAATGTCTCTTTACTAACAGGGAATTTAAAGAAAAAATAATTTTCTCTGTACTTGTGATATGTTTTCAGTTTTATTCACTTGGATAAACTCATGAGTTGTAAAATTTTCTTTTCAGGATGGCCTCTGGGGACAGCTGCCATACATTCAATCCATCACACAGGCAAATGAGGATGCAGAGCAATCACACAAGTGTTTATGCATCAAAATATAATTGACTGAATTTCCATAGATGCAGAGATTCAGAAGTAGCAAGCACTTCATAAGGAAGCAGCAAGTGCAAGAAATCTCATAATCTGAGACCATTTCAAAAATACACATTTCCTCCTGTAACTCACAGTTGCTCTCAAATGATTTACCAATATACACATTGAAGGGAAAAAAAAAACAAAAAAACCTAAAACCCCAAAATAAGCACCAAACTCAAAGATCACAATACTAAAATAATGCACATGATTTCATTATTTTATTACTTTCTCATTTAACAGACTGTTTTCAGAGGATCCAGCCAATACAATCATTGGTGGGTGAACCCACCAGTTAGAACTCGAACTGGCTTGAAGATGTTGTCTACACATCCCTCTGTAAAGGCAAACTTTGTACTAATTAGTTGTGGTTTTAAAGATGCAGGGTAATGCTGGTCTTGTGGCTTACTGTAAGGACCAGACAGGTTTGTTTTATAAAACAGAGAAAACAAACAAACAAACCAACAAACAAAAGGTTTTCTGGTATGATTGTGTAAACAGGGGGTGAATTCCCCCAATGAGTCAGCAGCAAAATTTCCAATAGCTTCAATAAGACTGGGCTCCCAAATGGCACTTTGAATTTCCACAGGCAGTGAAGTGTAACCTGGGCATGCAAACTTCAGCCCCACAGAAGCTGTGGAAAACAAAGAAGTGAATCACTGTGTTGGACTTTGCCAGGCAGCAGCTGTCAAACATTCCCATGAATATTTGGTGGTAGGAGTCCTGGCATACTGCTGTGCTCAACACAAATAAATAATTCTGATCTGCCTTGGTGTGATAAAGTAACCCCCCCCCAAAAGATGTTTACAACTGCATGAAATCATATTTGTCAGGTCACAAGTGTAGTAATTTTTAAGTTTATGGTATTCACAATGAGTATTCCCTGGTTCCATAAATGGTAGAAATGGTAGAATGGACACTAAATCAGATTTGCTAGTTTTTCCCTGAGATGCAGATCCAGAAAGAATTCCTCTGATTTCCTTCAGTTGTTTTGCCATCTTCCCAGGAGAGAGCTATTCTAACTTGCTTGCTCAGTAAACTGATATCTGAAAACTGGCTGCTAATTACTCAGTGTTTCGATTCTCAACTGGTGATCTGGGAAATCAAGTCCTGGTCTCCTATGTACAATAAGATCAATAAGCTACCCCCTAGACTGCTGAGACATGATGTCAGTATTGGCTGTTCTATAGAGTATCATCCCTTCTGGTTTGCATCTAAATTGTAATGATAATGTGCTCTTAAATTATTCAGACTGTTCAAATTTACCCTATACAAAAAACAAACAAAAAACAAACAAAAAAACAACCAAACAAACAAAAATTAAAAAGGAATGTGAAGCTGGTAGCTGTGGATAACTGATCCCAGTAGAGTTTCCACGTGTAAAAAAAGGCAATTATTTCAAAATGTGCTTTACAAGTGATGTTTTCAGCTTTTAGAAAGACAACAAGCATGAATGATGGCTATTTCCTAATTTAAAATAAATAGATTTCACCTCTACAAAAATTAACTATGTAGATAAAAGCAAAAAGCATTGAACAGATAATCTATATAGAAAGATTAGGGTTTCTTTCTCATATGGGATTGTTGTTACAGGTCTACTGAATACAATAGAGTTCAGCAGATTCACACAAGTAGCAGCTCAGACACTCTATTACATGTGTCCTCACTAATGGGTGTCTTTCAGATGATGATCAGAGAAAAGAAAAAACTTAATAACTTTGTGTTTGATTTTAGGTTTTTATAGGTAATGAATATTAAGTTTTTATATGTATTTACAAACCTGATAGCTTTGAGAGGGCATTTTCAGAGCCCAAAGAAATAGTTAATCAAAAATTAATTCCCATCTTGAATTACCTGCAGCATTTTGCAGGAAAAAAAAAAAGAAAAAAAAAAGAGAGAGAGAGAAAAGAACAGTTGCAAGGCAATACAAAATAGCTCCCAAATGGCTGGAGTGGAATTAAAATTGCAACAGATGAGATTTAACCAGGCTAAAAATTAAATACTGTTACTGGCAAGCAAAATTTGTAAAGGATTGTAAAATTATGGACCAAAAAGGCAGGTTAATCCATTTACAGTTTCATAGTTTCTGAAATTGTCTTGAATTTTAAGACATTTTCTGACATTGCTTCATTCCATTATGATGCTTCATAATTATAATCCTTTATTTGTGGTCTCTGTATCTAAGGCTAAAATCTTAAGCCTCTCTAACACTAAGGTCATTATCTGACCTTTCCAGTTTATCCTCTCTGAAACCTTAACCTCATCCAGGGATCTCTTAAAGGGCCACACCTTTCAGGCCATGATAGCCTTTGCTATCCTGCTATGATAATGCTGTTGTGTATTTGAATCCCTGTTTGTTTAAATTTTGGGCACAAACATAGCTTCCAAAAAACCTAGAACAGCAAGCTGATTTAATTAGCTAAATAAAACTGCTCACAGACTATCAAATGATGGGTTTCTGTAGTTTTCTGTGTGTGATCTTGCACGTGGGGACAAACAACACCAGGAACCAGCCTGGTGGTGACCTTCTGGGCAGCAGCTCTGCAGAGAAGGAGCTGGGGGTGCTGGTGGACAACAAGCTGCCCATGGGCTCTGGGGGACAAGAAGGCCAGTGGGATCCTGGGCTGCATTGGGAACTGCACTGCCAGCTGGTCAGGGTGGTGATCCTGCCCCCCTGCTCAGCCCTGGTGAGGCCAGCCTGGAGTGCTGAGTCCAGTTCTGGGCTCCTCAGGACAAGAGAGAGACATGGAGCTCCTGGAGCTGGTCCAGTGGAGGGCTATGAAGGTGACTGGGGAACTTGAGCTCCTCACTTACAAAAAAGGCTGGAGGAACTAGGTCTGCTTAGCCTGAACAGAAGACCTCATCAAAATATGTTTGTGAAGGGTAGGTGTCAAGATGGATCCATGCTCTTCTTGGTGTTTTGAACAACAGGGGAAAAGGGAACAGGAACAAACTGATACACATGGAAGTTCCATCTAAATGACAGTAAGAACTTCAGTACTGTGAGTGTGACAGATTGCCCAGAGAAGCTGTGGAGTCTCCCTCATAGCAGATATTCAAAAACTGTATGAACACAGTCCTGAGTTATATGCTCTGGGTGAGACTTTCCGGACCCAGTGACCCCACTGTGGTCCCTTTCAAACTTACTTATTTTGTGATTCTGTGATCATTGGTAGCCCAAGACCTGCCTAGGGAGGGTGTTTTCTTTCTGGTTACGAGAGCTTGAAGAGACAGTCAGCTCAAGTAACTTACACTCATTAGGACTACAGAAGGATAAAATAAATGTGCCTGTTTACTTCCTTAATATTACAATTCCAGGCAATTCCACTGTGTTGTAAATCAAACAAGATGAGCAGGAGACCAGTTTGGCTGAACAGGGAACTCCCCAAGATGCTCAAGAGGAAAGAGAGGTTGCATGATCTTTGGAAACAAGATCAAGATTTGCTAACAGAGCACAGAACTGTGGTATATTTAAACAGGAAGAAGACACAAAAGGCTTAAGTTTAACTAGAGTTTAAATTGGCCAGTAATGTCTGAGATAATTAAAGTGATTTTTTAAGTATGCAAATACGAAAAAGTCTAAAGACATCATTATATGTCCCCTCCAACTGAAATAGTCTGTTGTATTCCACTTTCTTTTAAAGAATTACTGAAAAGGAAATGTACTAAAACTTTAGGTACCCTAATACAGCATAGATACTACAAATAATTCTCAGTGACATTAAAAGAAACAATTCAGATATCTTTCACCAGCAACCTAGAAGATCCTAGAGTACAAATGATTATTTGAACAACCCAGTCATGTCAGTGATCTATTTTAAGACAGGATAAGTGCTACAGATCACAGTTTCCTGTTGTGATCTATCCTCAATTGGCATACAAGCAGTGTATGCATCTGACAAACAGGACACACAAAAAAAAAAATGACAGGAATTTGCATCAATGCCTCACATGTTTTAGTAATTTTTTGCTTCTCATAAAAACTATGTTCAGTGGTTAGGACCTCAGGAGAAACAAGTGGGACAGAAACAAAGGCATGGTAAAGGGTAACTCAACAAAATGACATAAGCAGTTCAGTACAAATCTCTTGGCTGCTCTTTGCAATCCACTGTCCAGAAATCCCATCCCCTCCACTCACATACACACACCCCACAAATACTCAGAAAGACCCTATGCAGGAGCAATAATCACTCTGTTCCTGTTCTTATTCATGAAGGATTTCACCATCAATGCCCTCTGGTTAGTGGAGAAGTCTCTATGAAACCACCAGCAGAGAAGAAAGTGCCATGGTTGGGGCTCAGCAGTTGGTTATGCTTCCCTGACAGAGTAGACACAGATGATTTCTGGGTCATGTCTTGACACATACACCTTGTAGCATCTCCAAGCACAAAATTAATTTTAGATCAGATATTTCCAATCAGCTAGCTAAACAGTACTTCAATAAAAATACCAGGGCCCAACTAAAACCGCATTTTAAAACATAAATTACTCATTTTTCATGGACTTATTTTTAATTCATTAAAGATTTTACCAACAGAAATACAGAGTTATAATACCTCAGGAGACCTATTCTTCTACTTTGCAATGTTTTCATTGTCTGCAGTGAGCTTCAGTGCCATGCACATATTCCCCACGATCCACTATTATCACCAAATCTGTACAAGGACTGACAGATAGGTACCACAGGAGATATAATCCAACTAAAGACCACAATAGACAAGAGAATGGAAACAAAATTACACTGAATTACAGTCCCAGAAAGAACCCAGGTAACTTTTCAAAGTGAAATATTTTGGGTTTAGATTTTTCACCAATATTTTTGGGGGAAGAATATTTGCAGCGGTATTTTAAAGATTTGCAAAGCAAAGAACTGAAGAAATAGCTTTAACAAATTTGAGAAAAGGGGATTAATTTTCCTGATGCTTTTTTTTGTTTTGTTTTCAGTAGTACTTTCTGGCTGTAATTTTCCTGTCCATGAGAACAGCCTCTGGGTTTCTTTCCTCCTACTTCTTTTTGGAAGACAATTAACCAAAGCTGAACTCCCTGTAAGCTCTGGCTAGGTGGTGATTGCTGATAACAAGCTTACTATGAAACCTCTTGAGCATTACAATGGCTCTGTTCTGCTTCCCGTGGAGAGAGGCATCTGCTCTTTAGCACAAGGCTTGCTTAACTTTGGCTTGCAAGCTTAAATGAAGTTAGGGCATTAAAGTGAATTCAGGAAAATGTAATGGAACATAAAGAAAAGGAAGAAAAATCCTAAGCATTGACATGGAATTCTCATCAGTGGTCCTAAGGTAAATCTGTGCACTGTATACAGGTTTGGAGATGGTTTGGAGCAGTCTGTCATTGCATCAGCTGAAGCTTCAAAACTCTCTTGCTCTGTCTTGTTGAACTCCTGCCCAGTGGAGAAAATACTTATATTCAAGCAGAGAAGAAGTTAATTTAAATATTTAATGTGCAACTGCTTTCAGACACTAATCAAATCCTTTTCAAAGCATTAAGTGTGCAGCAGAGTTGTAATAAACAATAGAGGTTTCAGACTCACATCTCCAATTCCCTCGTATTTAAATCCCTGTTGATACTATCACTACCTCTATCTATTCAGACCTTGTTTTGGAGACTGTGTACTACTACCACAGCTCTTAAAACTTCCAGATGAAGCCAGAGGTTACCACAGTGCGCAATAATTCAGATTTTACTCTCCAAATGTGCTCATGGCCACAGGGGAATGCCACAGGATCTTAGAGGCTGCAATTTGCAGTCCTTTTATGGGCTAAAACCCCCTTATGTTTTCACTTCCAACAATGTTTATGTTGCACTTGAATTGATCATGTAGTTTTTTGTATTTCTGGAGGGTAAACCTTAGTATTAAAAATTACAAGATCGTGAAAAAGATATTTATGGGAAACTTGAAAGGGTGAATCCAAGCAACATATCCCTACATAAGACAATATATACACAATATATATACATGTATATATATGCATATATATATATATATATATATACACGCAATATAAGACTCATCACTTTTGAGTCAAATTTTGAAGGGAGAAGTTAATATTGGACTGTGACAATGGGAATTTGGAACATTTTTATAGTACTTAATAAAGAAAATAGCAAATGCTGCAAAGTAACTAAGGAACGGGAAGCAAAATTGAGCATTTTCCCACACTAATATCCTATCTTATTTTCCTGAAGGACTAAAAGTATCCACTTCAGTAGAATTTTTTTTTTTTCTTATTTAAATGTAAATTTAGGCCTAAAAGTACATCTTACAAAACACAAAAATCACTGTTCTATAATGTATTTTGAGAGTTGGTTAAACTTAAATTAAACAACTTCTCCTTTCCTAAATATTATGAAAAAAATTGCTCTGAATACTTTAAGTTCTTGGGCACAACCAAGTATATGTGTGATTTAGATTACACCCTTTATCTGTTATTAAAGTAATTCAAGTACTCATATTTCCAGATTCTGGTGACAATTTTTTATTTTGTTTTTGTTTGGTTAGCAATTTTTCCCACAATTTTGTTTGCTCTAATTGCTATACCTTGATTTTTCATCAAGTAAAAATTTGCTTCATGGCTTAGAAATGAAGTCATTCATTCATTCATTCATACTTCTATTTAGAAAATGACCTTCCTGTGCAAAGAAAAGTCAATATTCAGACTGGAGAAATCATCAGAAGAAAAATGTCCAAAATTAGTATTTAACTATAGATTCCCTTGTAAAATACAGTATACAGAAAATGATTTTATGTTTTGTTTTTGTTTTTGTTTTTGTTTTTGGTTGGTTTTGTTGTTGTTGTTGTTGTTGTTGTTGTTTTTGTTTCGGTGGGTTTTTTTTTTCTGTGACCATAATTAGCTGAAATCTTGTAAAGAAAAAGTGCATATAGTGGCACTTCATCTACGCATATAACCTGGTTATTTCAGCTGCTGTTAGTCTGCTGGGCTGAAATAAGATATAAACCAGAGCTCCTCCCTGTTACCTACTTCCTCAACAGACAAAGACCTGTTTTTTCCATTTAAAAGAAGGCTTATTTTTCTGAAGGCTTATTTATGGGTTAGGGACAGCAGCTCTGCTGATATGTGTGAGCCTTTTTCTAAGCCTACCTCTCCTAAATCACCTGAAGCCTGACAAACACATCCTTCCTGAGACACTGTGGATACGAGAAGTCCAGCTAAAATCCCAAAGCCCTCATTAAGGAGGGACACCTCCCCTTTTCTTCATTCCTCTCTCCTGTGCTCTTAACACCTCTCAATTCCATCAATCTGCTGTGGGCAGACACCTGAGCTGATACCAAGCTGAAGGTTATTTTACTGCATTCATCTCTTGGGAATTGGTATGATTCCTGAAGTATCATAAAAATGACAATCCAAATGTTAAATTTCATTTGAAGTAGAAAATGATTAGTGGGGTTTGAGAGACTTATTGGTCACCTCTGTTCAAGCATAATTATTCATACCTGTCACACTGCTTTTCCAAATGCCAGATACCTGCAAGAATTTTAGACAGTGTATAATGCACCATAGTTTTCTTAAAACATTGAAGGTTTTTGGCTTTCCCATGGAAGAGCCATTTCCTATTTTTCTGTTTTAAACTGTTTTGTTTCCTTCTCACCCCTCTACTCAGCCCTGATGCCCTGTCCTATTAAGGGCTCTTTCCAGCTGTACACCAGCACAGACCATCTGTTCCATGATGATTTTATACATGGGTTACTTCCAGCAGGGGATTGCTGCCCACAATGGTCCCTCTCAGAACTCTTTCTTCCTTTGATGGTCCTGTACTTCATGTTTGTTTACATTGACCACACTCATGCTATTGGTGGCAACAGAGCAATAAAAATGTTCCAACAAATCTTCCATTCCATTATTATTAATCCATTGATAAATTATGTGAAATCACTCTACAAAACCTACATGCTTTTCAAGCTCAGCTATTATGATAATACTTTACTGTTGCTTACTTGTGTTTCAAATTCTCCTTTTCCCCCACGGGCAGCTGAGCTACCCAAGGAAATTCACTGCAATGCAAAAAGAAAACAAAAGAAATCTACCTAATAGAAATGCTTCACTAGTATTTATCCATTGATTTCCTTTGTTTGAGAGAACAATGAACCAGAAATGTAATAGAGTGTCTTAAAAGAAGTTTAAATTCCACTTTACCCAAACTATTGTGTTTCATCACCAATCTCAGCTGCTGTTTGCCAGCAAAACAAGCTCTCACTTTAGGAGACTTTTCCCAGCTGGAATCTTGGGTATATAAACCAAACATGAAAAATTATTCCGTGAAGAACTTTCCTGTCAAAATAGATGGTGAAAGCAAAAAGGATCTGAGGGAGCCTGAACGTGAAGTACAAAGTGACACTCTAATACTGCCTCAGCCTTGCAGCCAATTTGAGAATAAAACTAATTTAAAAATTTTGAACTAAATGAAAATATTTTTGCAAATCATTAACCTAAAAAGAATCTTTATTTTCTTGAGAAATTACATGGCTACTTACTAGGGAGTAGGTACGAACCACAGCAAAAGAATCAAGTATTTCTAAGCATAGTAGGGGTTTAAGGTGTTCAAATAAATGACCAGTTTGCATTTATATTCAGTCAAATTATTAAGTGTAAAAAGTTCAAAAATGATCAGGCGATTTCTTAATTTAAAGCAATAAAACATTCCTGGGACTTAGATGCTAAATTTACAGAATAATTTCAAGTTCCTGACTGAAAGGATATTTGAAGAAATTTAGTTTTAATTGATCTTAGTTTAACTTTTTAATGTATTTCTTGACAAAAAAGCCAGAGCAGAGTTCTATTGAAAAAGAAACTTATTTCTGTAGTACATTTTAAATATTTTAACATTTATATAATTTCTATAATTTTTTGTGTTAAAATAATTTCTTTCAAATTTTATACTGAATTTCAGGGATTTTAATACTGAATATTTTCCTTATTTCAAAATTTCTTTTCCCCAGATAGGATTATTTGTTTTGAATTCAACTTAAATTTTGTGAATTATTTAGCCATGGATCGTGAATTTTTCAACAAACAAACAAACAAAAAAACCCCCAACCAAACCTAAATGATTTTACATTAACCATTTCCATCAGACAGACCCAGAAATTTAATTACAGACAACTCAGCTCAAGAAACTGGTACTTGCAGTAGAAGAAATATATTCATTAACCAGGACTAGATTAGTAAACCTGTCTCCTGGTACACATTTCACATTTATTATCATTCAAAAATGTTGTTATAATTTGTCTTAAATTATATACATCTCTCAAATTCTGAACTTTATTAATTAGGTTTAGTCCCTTTTAATAAAAATTTAATACATTCTTTATATCTTCCCTTTCAGATCTGCTGCATGGAGAATTTTTGCCCATAGAAGGAAAAAAAGCCACATGAAAACCTTGTAGCAGTTACAAAACTGACTGTGTCTTCTTATGTTCTTTCCTGGATTTTCTATGTTTTCTGTGGTCTTTTGTTTCCATTAGTACTAGATAAAGACCATTTAAGAGATTCAGAGATTTAGTTATCTGTTCTGTCACTTCCACCCCCCGGGTATTTGCACAGTCATCTTCTCTAACCATGCTCTTTTTTATTTTTAACTTCTTTTTTTTCTTTTCCAGAATTTGTTAATTACGCAGGTGTACAAGTTCATGTGAATTTTCTTTTGGGTTTTTATTTTTCCCCTGAATAATAAGTCCTGGCTGTATTAATTGCCCTACACAGAAAAAAAAAGCCCTACTGTTCCCCCTCAATAGGAAGTGCACTGTGAATGAGCTCAGAAGCCTCTTACACTGCCAGTGGAGAAAGTAACATAAAATGCAGCCTCATTGCTCTGTAAAGCCTGGCTAATTTTTCTCATGAATTCCTCTGCCAGAAGATGAAGCCAAGCTTGCACTGTTGTATCATTTAGCTTATGTGTAAAAGGATTTTGGAGCCCTTCATTGGAAACTGTCTTCTAACCAGTAGAAGACCATTCTTGCCAGACTATTTTAAATTAATAATAGTTGTTCCCCCCCCCCCCCCCCCCCCATTCTGCATATAATTTGGTTTTAATGTCATTTGTTCTTCCTGTTTTATATCAGTGACTTTCTGGACAATGTAAGTAAATTCTGGGCTTTCCTTACTGCACAAATGTGTTTGCAGTATGGATGTGGAAGTGCATATCTACATATCCATATGTAAAATTTGAGATAAGAAAGAGATTGGTTTCAAACTATCTCTATACCATAACAATTCTACTACAATGTCTGCAATTAGGAAGTCTGAGGTTGCAGCAATTTCAAGTTAATAGTGCTGTTTTTCGTTTAAACTCCTCAGATTTGCAAGCACGTTAAAGCTGTGTAGGGTTTATAAACCCAATTTTCAGTGTCTTCTTTGCATTTGGAAATTTAATTGCCACGACTTTAAGAATATCTTTTACAGTAATCAGTCACAACTATTTCTCAAGACCATTTGATCTTTAATTTCACAGAAATATATTGAACTGTGTTTTTGAAATATGCAGTGGATAAAATGTCAGTAATCCAATAAACATTCTGGAAAGAAGTAACAAAAAATATCAAACTCCCATAGGAAGTCATAGAATTGCCCAATACACAATAGATGCAGGCAGCTATTAAAACTCAAAGAACTGCATTGAAGTTCAGCAGCTCATGACCATAATAAAATCTTCCTATTTTTTAAATTCATTACTAGAAAATGTCTGAGTATTACTAAAGCTAAATAATATTTTACCTTCTTTATGTTTATATATTTTTCTTATTTATTATCTTTATATAAGTCTCTCCTTTTCTAAGGTGCAGCAAAATATTATTACTCATACCCTACCCAAGTTCAATCTCTGAATGTGATTCTCTAACATACTTCTATCTGAACTAAGAAGGAACAAAATATATTGTTTTCAGTGAAATCAGCACATATACTCATCAACCATTGGAGCTGTAATTACGCTTTTGTTCCCCACCATTTCTGCAAAAAAAGATTATTTACTTCTGGTCTGTGCCTCAAGCATCTATCTAATCAGAAATTAATGTTTTCCTTATCAGCTTCTCCAGACAACAAACTTTTTTCTGAGGAAATATCAGTCCTTTAAATTGAAATGTATTGATTATAAATATACATAATAAATACTTTCCTAATTGTTCTTGCAGGGCACAAATTTTATTGTCTGCATTCATAGAATTAAAAATACACCTGAAATAGAGGCTTAAGTGTTGCTAAGACCTATCCTGAAAGGTTTTATGTGTGTTAACTTTACCTAAATTTATTTCCTCTAGAAAATAACCTGTTAATACCACCACAAATTATTGCAGGTGGTGGTTTAATGGAAGTTATATAAAGCAAAAGGAAATATTCCTGATTTATACAGGAAAAAAGGAAACTGCTAAATAAGTATTTGATTCTCCATTTATTTATTAATAGTATATATTTCTTAGTAATATGTACAGGAATGTATCTGAGACTTTCTAGGTATTTTGCATACAAAACTATGAAGAAATATGTTGTAATTTTAGATGTTATGCTGCTGGGCTGAAAGGAGGAATGGTAGTTTTTTCCATCCATCATGGATCATAAAGGTGATTTGGAGGAGAAAAATCTAAAAGGTGCATGTTCATGTTGTTGTTGATCTGCACTTTTCCCATCCATTATACTCTGCCATTTGTACAATTCTGACCAATATTTTCTAAAAAACATTTTTCAAATAGTTGAATAGACACTTTCTTAACAAGCCCATTACAAAATACTTTCTTGAAATACTAGAAATAATATTTGCAATGAATGTGAATTCTGATTCCAGCAGAAGTTAATGGACAAAAATGATGAAAACAGAGGACAAAATATTATTTTTTAGGAAGGGGGGGGGGAAGATACAGCACATAGAGTACCTTCTAAATGAGGACTAAAGGGAAGATTGAGGCCTTTTAAGATGTATGTCTCGCAACAGTCCATTCCACCGGGACCCCAAAATGTCTTTTACATGTTACATATAAATCCGTATAAAAGTCTTGTGCATCAGGCTGGTACAATGGTTTATTTTTACAGCATCAGGATTATGACTTTTATAACTTAAAAGCAAAAACCAGATTGCAAAACCAGGTAAAATTGCTAAAATGTGATACAGTTCTGACAAAATGTTAAATCTTTAAGTACCATCACAGCAGTCATCACATGACAACAGAGGTGACTAAGTCTAACATGAGGCGTCATAATTCTTTGCTATGACTTAAGTGACTTAAAGATTTTAAGAACTGGATCTGATCATTTGCTAGACTAATTTGCTTTGAAAATGTCTAGGAATTCTGACCAAAAATACCTCTTGCAAAACAAGTCTGCTGTACATGGGAAAAAAGTCCCAACATATTATGACAACTACAACAGATTTCCTTTTGTGAAGGCATCCACTGCTTTTCTTGAAACCAGTCTCCTGTCTCTCAGTTTTCATTTGCAGGTTGGGAGCAGAAAGCCAAGCACAGGCAGATAAATAGGTTCATTCCCATAAACACTGAAGTGAACATTAAATTCATCTTTTTCCTCTTTTCATTCAAGAGAAAGGGTTTGTCACAGTAAAACATGGACGTTACAGAAAGGAAAAGTCAATGTAGTATAGCAATGAATCCATGGAGATGTAACATTTCTCTGAATATGAGAGACTTTTGTTTGAAAGATTGCTTAAATACAGCAAGAGAGTCCAATTAAATTTGGTGCCTGTGGGACTGGAAAAGGATAAGAGATCCTGGTGAAGTTTAGCAGAGTTGAAACAAGGACATGCAGTGAGGTATGGCATATATGTGTTTTTAGTACTTTTAGCTAAGCCTGAAAGATTGAGTGCACAGAAAAACCCAGAGAAAAGGAAAAAAGGAATTGTGTGATCTTACAGTGCCCAGGTGGCATAAAGTGCCACTAATATGGAAAATAGGAACCATGCAAAGAAAATAGGAGGAAGGCACTATGCTCCTGACCACAGTGCAAAGTTTTATACACATTTATACACCAAATTAGCACTGCAGGCTCTCCCTGTTCATTAAGGGCCAAACCAAGACAGTTCATTGCATAAACATAAGCAAATGGAAATACCTTTCATTCACTAGAGTCAATTTGCATCATGACCAAATTCAAAACTTGATCAAGAATTACAGTAATTTAAAAGATTCTCAGCTTATAGCTACTTGATCTCCATAGATATACCATTTATTGCACAAGCAGCAGCATTCTCAAAAGAATTAACAATTTTTTTCATGTACATAATGGAAATAGTGAAGATTATTATTCTGCAGCATAATACAGAAAAGAGAACAGCTCGAGCTTTGAAAATAATCTACCACTGAATTATTAGTTACATTGATTATCATTTCCACCCTTTCTGGAACAAATAGAGAGAGAAAGAGAAATTTCCAGGTGTGTTCATCTCAACTAACAAGAGATTCACATACAGGTTAAGGGAAGGAATAGAATGGCTCGAGATCCCTTGCTTCAAAGATAAGTTGTCGTTGACTGCTCACTGTGTTAATGTTGTGCTGGAAATAACAGCTGTGCATCCATGTTTTATTTATTAAAAATCTAATTCATAATGTGTTAAACCAAACAAAAATAGGAACCAATGAAATGTATCTACTGCATTTCCTGCTCTTATTTCCCTTCCAGGTCTCAAATATGAAGCATTTTTCAGTCAAGTTTCCAGCTGCGCCTATTTCATAGATGAAGTGTAGCAATAGATACAAAAGCTATTATATTCTAGAAATTCTGTATTGCTGGGTATCAGCTCTAATTTGAGGGCCATCTTTGAATTGAATGCAGTGTCATTTTACATGTATCAATCTAATATCTTCTTAATCTTTTACTTTGAATGGGGAAGAGTCACACAGAGAATGTCAGCACCCCTCAATGCAGAAGAACCAAAAGACTGGATTTAAAATTTTCTGAGTGTGCAATTTCAAGACCTAGAGCTGACTTTCCCAAAGAGTGTCCTTCCATTAAAAAGTTGAATCTCAGTTTTGGTTAGATCTCTTTTTTCAGATGTTTTTCCCCAGTCTGTATTTTTCAGAAACAAATGTTTTCATTGTATTCATCCTAACATTATTTTGCTGAAGTTACTCAATATATATGTGTAACAAATGAACTTCCCAGTGTGCTCTAAATTATATTTTTGAAACAGAAAACACCTTTCATGAGAATTCCCCCTATGCCTGGCTTATATTTAAGATTCTCTCCTAAACCTTCCTTGAGGATGTTTAGATTATGGTTATTCTGAATAATCCTGCAACTGTAACTATTCCCATCCATCCCCTCAGGATATTAATGATCTAGCTGTACCTACACATTGCACTCATTCTCCAAAAGGTTCTTTAAATAGCCAGAAATAGAAGCCTCAATTCCTAATTTAGGTCTTTCTTCCAGGGGCACTGAGCCAGTGCTTGGGAGTAGTGACCCAGCTCCACAAAGAGACTTGTGATTGACCAAAATCACCAAGAAACATGCAGAGTCATTAGTAGCAGGAAAACTACACCAAAAAATTGCTGCTCCACCCCACTGTCAAGGTAATGGGCTTTGAAATGACATATTTCTCCTACTCCATATGGAGAAACATCCAACTCCAAGACAAGTACAGCCCCCGAGTGAACTTGCATGTAAATAGTAGGATTTTACACTGAAATGAAGAGACATTCTGCAATAAAAAGAAGACAGAAGAGGGAAAAGGAGAGAATTGTTAACACTTCATTGTCATTTGCCATCTGGCTGATTCCAACAAAGAAGCTTTTAATGCAAACCCTAATGTCTAAATTTAGTCAGTAAAAGACAAAACTGAAGACCTCTTCAGCACTGCAACCAACTCTCACAGTTGCTCACGACAGAAGACGCAAACTCCCATTTTATTGTGCCAGGGAGCACAGTAAAACTTGGTCATTCTAAAAGTTTGGCAATGGACTGCATATAAGCATTTCCACTATTTGAAACCAAAAAATGTAAAATGGTTTTATAAAGATCAAAAGGACATAAGAGGAAATTTTATAAGTGTCACTATAAAGTGGTTTTTTGTTTGTTTGGGTTTTTTTTTTTTGGGGGGGGGGGGGGGGTTGTGTTTTTTGGTTTGGTTTGGTTTGGTTTTTTTTCCAGCTTAAATTTACGGAAATATTTTTTATGTTCAAATATTTTATGCTGGCAAAAATGACCCAGAGGGAAAGCAGCACAGAGATAAAGAATCAGTTATTTTGTTCTCCGACATCTTACTGCAATATCCTTAGGAAATAGCAAATAAAAACTTAGAAAGAAATAAACTCTCTGAATCATTTGTATCTGTCCTGTTGCAAGAAACCATGTCACATATTATTCATGAACTTGAAAAGATCCATCTTCAGCTGTTTTGAGTGTTTTGCTGTCTCTATTTCTCTTTTCAACACTTAACAGCTTTGCTCTGGAAGTAACACTTTCACTTTTAAATTTTGACACCTTGCAGTGTAGTTTTTTAAATGTGGAAAGTACAGTTTATCTAAATCGCCTTGTCACTTTAAGCAGAGAGATACCAAGAATTCAGCTAAAGGTGTTGGAAGCTGGGGGCTGGAGGCAGCATTTCTTCAAAGTTGGGGATTCTATCATGAGAAAAAATAGAATTTTTTCAGCATCCATATTCTAGAAAAACATTTTTTTCCTCCCATTAAAAAAGAATAAAGAACAGTTGTATTTAGGGCTGTCTTAGTAATGCATTGTTCTCTCTAATCTGCAGAAATACAGACAGCTTACCAGAACTGAGATGTCAGGAATTGTATTTCTAATACATTAGAGCAAGATAACCTACTACATAAAAAAACACTGCAGTCGAAGTAGCACTGCTAGACATGGGAAATAGGTATTTCCCATTATTAGGAAAAAAAACAGAATAAGAAATGTTAGGCCTGCATCAGCAATGATTTCAGTATACTTGTTCATGCTCCGGGAGTTAAAATTTAAAAATACATACTTGGAGTCAAACTCTGCCAATCTTTAACCAGGATGAGAAAAGGCCTATTTTAAATTCATCTTCATGCCAAGCAAGCATGTAAGTACATACTTCAAAGGAAATGTCCTTCATGGAGTTCACATGGAAGTGCACTATGCACTAAATAATTGCAAATTCATATTACCATGAACAACAAATTGTAAAATAAGTCCTATAAATCCACAAGACTTGTGATCAGATCATGTAGCAAGGTGAAAGAGATGCATGAACTGCCTAACCATCAATATATCCTATAACCAAGGATACAACTTCCATTTTCTTCCATAAAAATAGAACAGAATTACAGGTCTTACTGAAAAAGACTGAATATTTCCAAGGAGCAGCCTGCAAATGCATAATTAATTGCTAATTGACTTCAATAGCACATGGAATGAGGTATTAAGATGAAAATTTGAGAGACATCATGAAGAGCCAAAAGTCTTCCTTTTTCACAAGATTGTCACAGACAGGAAAAACTAAGTCAGTAATGGCTTTGAAGCAAACCTGTCTAGAGTTTCAAGAGAGCCTCCCCAAAAAAGCCTTAGGCTTAGTACCACAAACCCCATGCACAAACAAAATAATAATTTAGAAAGAAAAGGTTTTTTCAGTCTAAAAGGAGACAAGGTATTGCAAAACTGCTCAAGACATGGTTCAATCCTTCCAGCCTCAATTAACTACAACAAGCACAGCAAAGTCAGAGCAACCTATCTTTGTGACAGCAAAGTGTGAATTAAGTGGAAACAAAGACTGTGTTAAGGACAGAAAGCCCAGCTTCTGAAACATCTGGAGAGGGAAGGCAGACTGTACCCACAAACTTCTGACAAAGTATGAAAGAAAGTCTTGGTTTGAACCAGCCTGCAACTAGAAACAATTGAGCACATGCATGACAAAAGAAAATTTCAGCCCATACTTTCTTTTCTTTGTAGATGAGCACAAAACCACAGGAGAAGGGACAATGATTAAGGCATTTTCAAACAGGAATTAGAGCAAAAGTCGTGGTACAAAGAAAGGTCACGTGTCTTACATACAGCTGTTTAAAGAAAGAATCAAACAGAAAATGTTGCTGAAATTCAGCCTTTCATTTTCTTCTGGGAGCAGATCACTGAAGAGAGAAAAGCTGCAGGATGTTTTATGTTTGCTTCAGCAAAAAGAATAAAGAACAACTAACCACAGCCTACTGAACACAGTATCAGAAGACTGTTAGAAAATATCCAAGTTCCTTTGACACTCTTGATTCCCTTAGCTTATGGAGCATTTGCTATTTATGCAAATGTTTCTGACAACGACCAGAGGTTAAAATACTAATAATTTCACATTAATGTATTACCACTAGGGGTAATGTGAGCATCATAAGACTATTGTCTAGTATATACTTGAATTTTAGAAGTGTTGCCACAATCAATATTTGATTGTTCTTTTTTGCTTAGCACTAGAAAAAAATAAAAAAAACATGGCTGTAGTTGAAAAAAATTTTAAATGTATTCTGCCTTATATTTTTATTTTTGATCAACAATACTCTTAATACATTTTACTTGGCACTGATTTCATCCACACAAACTTTTGGCCCATAATTTCTGTTTATCAAAATGAAGAAAACATTAAAATAAATCTATTTTAAAAAAAGCAACACTGAGAACAAATGTGTTTGGTCTATCATAAATAGGTGTGTCTCAAAAATATACATTTCATCTCTGATCATAGCATTTTTGGAAAGCCTGAGTGCCTGAAAAGCTGAAAGCTTCCTTATGTTATGTGCAAAAAACCCCTGAGAACATAAAGAGTTTTCTAATGCAAATATATTTTAATGTCACTGTGCACTTATAAGTGAAGCAATTATTCAAATCCTCAAGTTCTCCTCCATGACAGATACAGATGCAGGTTTGCATGCAATGGCTGGATTCTCAGTGGGAAAATTTTTTTTCACATTAAAACAATGGTAACTACACATTTTATCAAAAAACTGAATTGAAATTACTCGCTTTTTTTATCCAAGTGATTAAAAAAATCAAAACACAGTAGACTCTAGAGAACAGTCAGATATCCCAAAATCTATACTCAACACCACTGATGGTGAGCTCTAGACACTCTCCTAAGAGCAACAGTGAGCTGATTTAACATCACATCCTCTCAGATCTCCAGAGAAGGTCAGAGTCAGCAAATCTGAGACACATCAGTCCTGAAGCCTTGAAAAATCAGTACAAAATTAACAGCCTGATATTGGCAGAAACAACCATATGTTGCTAGGTTAAGAACAACATTTTCTCAGATCAAAGTTTTTTGTGGATATATCTTTTTACCACCAAGTCATAATCTTTCCACTGACAAAGTTTGAAAGTTCCTCTCTCCAATTACTGCAAATATAATCCACAGTATATTTTAAAAGTAACCAGATCCCAGTTCATATTGATATTCCAAAAAATATGCTCCCTCTGTTGAATTCTGTTGTTTGACTTAATTCCTGGAAAATTGTGCTAATAAATTTTCACTGCAAACAGATACCAACAACTGCCAGGGAATTTAGCAAACTATAAATGAGGTTGAATATCCTAAATTATTTCAGGTTTAGTCAGAGTCATCGAGGTCATAGTGCCTGCACTTCCATAATACAGTAATTATTTCATACTCCATTTAGGGATGAGTCAGGGTTTTCATTCTTACCCTTACGAAACCTGTATTATTAGCAATTAGCCCTGCAAAGCAGGTAATGAAGTCCATAGACTACAATCAGTAGCTGTAGCTACCTGGAAGTGAGAGGAGACACTTTTTAGGAGCTTCCCAATGACAGTGCAGCTCTGCATAATGCCAGCAGAAAACTCTGTCTTCAAGGCAGCAGCGATCCTGTAAGTAAGACAGGGAAGAAATTTAAACTCTGATATGGATGTAAAAGAGGACGGGGGAGGGGGAGAGAGAGAGAGAGAGAGAGAGAGAGAGGGGGGGGGGGGGGGGGAAGCCTTAAAACATAAGGGTTTTGGTCCTTACTTGAATATGAAAATGTGAAAGTTTTATGCAAAGTATATTTATATAAAGGGTGATATTGTTAGTGTACAGTGGTAAGCAATAGCTGGTGTTTCTTTAAGAGGTTTAAAGAACTAAAAAACCTGAAGTAACATCAAAACTAAAGCTGCTTAGGTGCTGCATGTAGTGTGCTTAAGAAAAAACAGCACTAGAAGAAGGCTTAGTTTTTACTGAACTTTAATGAACCCATTAAATGACTGCTAGGTGCAATGTTCTGATCCAGAACCAGATGCAGTGTGTGTTGGAGTCTCCTGTCAAGGTAATGTGCTGCAGATAAGACCATGGGAGGTATGGCCTGCAGTGCTGACATTTTCCTTCCACTAAATGCCAGAAAGTACCTACTGTATCTTTGTTCTTTGAACCTGTCTTCCATGCTTAGATTCTTCTTTGCCTCTATAATAAAATACATTTAGAACATCTTCATACTGAATCTTGCACTTTCCCCATATCCTGCCTAAACATCAGATTTACAGTAACAATAGAGTCGATTCTCGCACAGTCTCACATCCCATGAGAAACTCCAGAGTTCTACTGAAATTCTGTAGAGACCACTGAGCTTGTGCTTCATGACTTAAAATACAGTTTCAAGAGAAAAAAAAAAAGTGTCTGCTTGCAGCAAAATGGACTTCTTCCAAAAGATTGAAGTTAAACTTTGTCTATTAGAGTGCCTCCAGGAATTTTGCAAATAACTTGCCTTCCAGTTTGTCAGCATAGCTGAAATATTGGATCCACCCAAATATTGGACAGTGCAGTCTGTCTAGACTTCAGCTCACAGACTCTGCCATAAAAGATGTGCTAAATTAAATTCTTTTCAGGTGGATAGTCAAGAGTTCTTAGGATTTCTGTTTTTTTGAATTGAGGAAGGGAAAGAAAATGTCAGTTTGCAGAATACCTTTTAACAATGATCCCGCTTTTTTTCTGCTTGAACACCTTACTAAACCTGCCTTTCCCCAGAACTGCAAAATAATTTCCTGGTGAATTTCTGTAGTGCATTCTAAGTTTTTTCCCAGTGGAGTAGGTCCCTTCTAAACACACAAGATATCTCAAGAGACACCAAACCAGGCTGTGAGTGTCTTTGTCACTCCATGAGTGTGAGTGGTGGGAAGAGATCTTTCATCATATGGATGCTGATGGTTAGCTGACATATGGGAAGTGCCTGTGGGTAGGACAAATTTACCCAAGTCATGGCTTAAGAGAGGTTTAAATGAGTCAGTACACTTCCATCTGTAAAAATCTGGACCTTTGTCTTTAGGACAATCCTTTCTGAATGAAAGGAGCAAAACTCTGAGCATCTTCCTCGCAATAAATAGCTGCTTGTTGGGTTTCGGGTTTGGGTTTTTTTCTTTTTTTGAGGGATGTGTTTGGTTTCTATTTTTTTTTATTTTATCAAGTGACCCAGTCCCTCTGACAAGAAAACAAAGCAGAAATGCAAAAAAAAAAAAAAAAAAAATTACTTCCAATTACTAATAACTTGCAAAAGGCAGTGTAAAATCCAGAAGCTGTAGAAGATGACTCCTCTCCTGCAGGACCACTGAAGGAGTTTTAGTGGTACCTCTCCTGTCACAATGCCATTTCTTCATTATAATGATCATTTCCTTCAAAATCTTTCCTGCTGTGTCATTCTGCTTTCATTCACTCTGTGTGCTTGCACACTACCAAAAAGGCTGACTACCAAAGTTAACTCCTATTATAAATCACTGCAACATTAGGTATTATTTCTATAAATATAGAAAAGACCTAATGTGTTAAAAACTTGAATTTCCACAAGCAAGTTTTGACAAAGATTTCAACAGAAGTGGGAATTTCTGGCTAAAATCAAGGTGTAAAATTACTGTTTCCATATCATCTGTGGGAGTTCCTGTAGATCTAGTTATATTGCAGGATCTGCTGGTTGTTTTTTCATATTTTTCAAATTTCTATCTTGATGTAGAACAAAAAAAAATACTAAATCTTCAGATCATTGATGTCTAATACAGAAAATGGAGAGCACTGCCTGCCTGAATTTTGCATGTTTATGGAAACTCAGAGCTTTGGCAAACATAAATACCAATATTTATGAATTTATGCTCATGTTGCATTACTCCTAAGTAATGCAGGAAGAATTGTACTACGTAGCATTGGAAAGATGTAAAACATTCATATATAATTTATTCAACTGTTTATGAGGAAAGCCTGATGGTAGAATAATTTTTTAATAAATATTTTACTCATTGATTCAGTTAATTTATAAATAACAAACTTGACTTGTTAATATTTTATTCAAGGCAAAATGCAAAAATTCACTGGATACATTCTATGCAACATAATTCATATATATGTAATTGCATATGACTACTCCAGGATTCAAAAGAATATTTTTCTCTGCTGATATTGAATTACTAATGAATTAATATATCTTGGTTTTCTTTGGTTTTATTTTCAACCTTATTGTCTGTGTTGAATAGAGGCTTTCACCTTTTTAGTCACTTCTTACAAAGAAACTTTTCATATAAATACAAAGTTATGATTCTGTAGTCAAAAATAGTAGCAACTTTGTCCAGACCTTTCCCATAACGGTGAGAACAGCAACTGGAAATGAAAAATTAACAAACTCTTAACTAATGGTAAAAATTTATTCAGTTGTATGAACTATCAGCAATGAACGGTACAAATTAATTAAAAAATAAAAATATTGATGAAAAAGGAAAGGAAAGGAAAGGAAAGGAAAGGAAAGGAAAGGAAAGGAAAGGAAAGGAAAGGAAAGGAAAGGAAAGGAAAGGAAAGGAAAGGAAAGGAAAGGAAAGGAAAGGAAAGGAAAGGAAAGGAAAGGAAAGGAAAGGAAAGGAAAGGAAAGGAAAGGAAAGGAAAGGAAAGGAAAGGAAAGGAAAGGAAAGGAAAGGAAAGGAAAGGAAAGGAAAGGAAAGGAAAGGAAAGGAAAGGAAAGGAAAGGAAAGGAAAGGAAAGGAAAGGAAAGGAAAGGAAAGGAAAGGAAAGGAAAGGAAAGGAAAACATGGCAATGATGCAAACTTCCACAAAAATGAGAATAATAAAGCTGCCAAAAATAACACAGGGGGAACAAGTGCTAAGGAAATGCTTTCTGTATTTGGATGTAAGTCTGATAAACCCTCATTCCATAAGCTCAGAAAATATTTTCAGTTGAAAGTAGCTATAAAGCTTATGATATGGATAAGCATCAAAAAAACAAATGGAGAATCCAACAGCTGAGGATATCTGATGTTATGAAAACTGTAAATTGTGCATTGAAAAACTGTTGAAACCTAAACCACTTCATGAGTGTTAATATTGTGCCAAATTTCACAACAAAGAAATAAGATAATGCAATTAATCAGAAGAGGCTGAGATGTTTTTAAAAAAAATACTTTCAGCAAAATAATTCACCCTTCCTTGTTAAGGCAGTTATTTTTTAAAGCCTGTTATAAAAATATAATATGTGAGCTTCTGCATTTGATGTAGTAATACCCAGAATTCATTAATATAAAAATATCGAGAGATGCAATATCAATAGAAGACACAAACTACAAACCACCAAATAACTGACTAATTCTCCATTGTGGTTGAGTAGACTGACAGGACAATTTCCACACAAATGTCAAGGTTCTCACTATTTAATATTTTCATGGGTATCCTGGGCAATCGAACATCGCCTGCACCAAAGATAATTTATATCTTTTTTTGAGAACTGGAATATGTTCATTAATCTATGGCCAAATATCATAAGGATGTTTTTGATTTTTGGGAGCTTTTCAAAACAACTAGAGATTGTAAAAAATTGTTCTTTTTTTCATTTTGACAAGATGCTTTGGCAAGAAGGTGTCACTGCCATTAATGCCATATTATTGAAACTTGTGCACCAAATGTGTCTTTTGAAATCAGATTTTACCAAGCACTAGTCTTCATATTTTATTTTGAGATAGACAGATTTTAACAGTTGTAGATAGACCTTGCTTTAAAATATACCCTCAACCCTTTAATCTATAGCCAGAATGGTTGGATTCCAGCTTAAAATTTGAATTTAAAAAAAAAAAAAAATCAAATTCCCCTGTTCTGGGGAATTAAATCTAGCTTAAACCAGACATAGAAGAAACAGAACCTGAGCTTTACCGATGTCCCAGCAGTATAATTTCCTTTGCTGAAGCAGTTCTGCAGAAATTTTATTTCAATGTTGGCACAGAAAAAAATTCTAAAATACTGCCAGCTATTTGAAAATTAAATTGTCCTTCTACATTCATGCATATCTTAATAGCATTATTCATTTCATATTCACATTAGACTTCATCCTAATACATAAGCATTAAAGCCTCAGCTGCAGTTTCAGCTCTGCTGTACACAGCTAGGTGCTGGATATTGATCATAAAGAAAGTTTCCTGTCTCAGGGGATGGGGAGGTCAAGACTTTTACCCTGCAAAGGCTCATTCAGAAGATTAGTTTCATTAGCTGTGAAAAGTGTGACAACAACACACAAGCCTGCCTAACTCATCCATCCCAAATTTTAGTTAAGGACGTGGTCCCGATGATCTCAGTGGAACTGCTTACAGAATATTATCAATTTAAATGCCAGCATATGTATTTGAAAGATCAAGGTCACAGGCATTTTGTTTCTTCCCTTTTCCACTGCACATGATATATGCTGTTTCTAATGGTGAGTTGTCAAACAAGAAGTGCTGTAAGATGAATTATTGTCTAAAGTGTTCATCTGGTCCCCCAGGTGTGTGGTGTATTGTGAAATGCTGGCTTGGGATAATTTAACAGTCCATCTCTTGGCTGGTTTCTAGCCTGAAAAACGAATTTGCATTGCTGTACTCAGATATTGCAACTATCCTTCCTCTGCCTGACTCTCTGACACATGCTTTTATGCATGAATCACCCAAATGGAAGGCAGGACACATGCAAAGAAACTTCTCCTCAGATGACAATTTTAAAAGTTTAATGTTATAGCTACCATGACATCATTTTGAATAATGTTTCTCTGAGTGCTAAGCCGAGGTCTGAGAGCTTTGCATAAAATCTGGTATTCCTGGATTTAATTCCCATCATATTTGCCACATCTCGTATTATTGTGCTTCAATTTTCTTTCTACTGTATTACTTTTTAACCAAAACATTTGGGGAATAAAGTATCTTTAGATTGCAAAACTTTTTAGAAGTTTTATAAAAGCACCTATTTATTAGCCTCATTAAAGGTGGTGTTTGGTTTTTTTGTTTGTTTGGGTTTTTTTTTTTTTGTTTGTTTGTTTGTTTTAAATTTAATTGGTAGCATTTAGCTTCACTATAGAATTTTGTAATAGAAGAGAAGTGCGTGGGAAAAGTGCAAAAAAGGCCAAGACACAACACAAAATATTCAGTGTTTTGACAGGCTTCTACTGCATACCTGAATTTTTCACCTGCATTCAGAAGAGAGCATTTTTTCTAGTGAAGACAGTTTTTGTGCTGTAGCAAATAGCTATATGAATATGAAGTGGGTAGCATCCATTTTGGTTTACAGATGTAAATACTAAACTGGAATTTGGGAATGTCTGACCAAAAAATATTTCTGTTTAATGTTCCACTTTTGGGATTATGACAGTGAAATCCCAAACCATATATTCATATTGTGTTATTCTAATACAAGTTTCTGAATTGACTTTTGCTACATTGCTTGTGTTTCATAAGAGATTCAAAACCGTCACTAAGTTGAAGTCTAAGAATCAATGAGTAAGTATCTCCCAATATGTATGCATGAATCTTTGAAATAATTATTAAAACTTATTTGATATCAGTGAATTGAAACATCTGTCAGTATATGCCATTTGGAGGCAAGAAAAAACAAAGAAAAATAATCCAAACTTTCTCATCAGTCTCTGAAACCTGTGAAAATTTTGATTAGCAATTATTCACAGAGGTAAATTACTCAAGTGCTCCCTAAAATAAGCTGTCAACAGGAAAGGGATAGATATACTTGGCAGATTCATGAAATAGGGTTAAGACTTAAAATTAGCAGTGCAATTTATCATTCAGATTACTAAGGATGAAACAGTGCAAACAAAAACTCACAAAATTTGGCAGGGAAAGAAAAGGAACAATATAAATGTAGGAAAAAGCCCATAAGAGGTATTCTATCACATTTGGTGATGGTACTTGCCTAATTTAAGAAGAAAAATTCAGTCTTCTGTGATCCTATGTAAATAGAAGATAGAAAATTAGATGATCTACATTACTGATATAAATACTGTAGTACTGCAGCGATAAAATTAAAACCAGCAATTCCTACATATACATAGTCTTTATACACTGATACAGAGTTATGTGTACTGCAGATATATTACCTGGACAATTCTTCAGCACATGTAAGAAAAATTACCTTTATTACAGGACTTGGGTTTATTTATAGGACTCTTAATTAGAGTGAAATTGCAAAACCATCCTTTAAAAAATGAAGCAGTTCCTTGATTTGCAAGAAGATTTTTCTCTCATCAACTTTCTCATGGCAGATATGACCATGGAATGCCACACCTTCTTTCCACAGAACCATTTTTAGCACAATTTTCGAGTTTTAATAAAAGCATATTCTTCTGTCTGCTGCTTCAGTCTGCTGTTTCTGTTGCCACTGTTGCAATCCCTGTCTCCCTGCAATTATTCTGAAAGGATACCAGGGTGGGGAAACCGCACCACATCCACCTGTCTTCAGCCCAGGTCCTTTCTACAGCCTCCAGCTTATCCTTAACTCAGGCATCACACCAAGGCAAACATACCAAGTCCAAATTCTTTGTACTGCTTTCCATGGCCTATTGCACTCACAGGGTCAGCAGCAGGTGGTTTTCAGTAGGAAATTCAATAAAATAGTGACAGAAAGTGCTAGGACCTACATATTCCACACCTTGTTCAGATTTTATACAAAAAGTGATTACTTCTTCATTTCATCTTGAAATTTTATTAATTCTCTAGTAAGCAGATCAAACTTTTATTTAAAACTAAAATTATGTATCAACACAGTCATTTTTCACAGTAACTTCGGAAACAATATTTTCTATAGTACAGAAAGCATTCACATATAAACACACCATGCTGTTTCATCTCTTTCTAAAGATAGGATGGGAAATGGACAATCATTTCAAAACAAAAATAAATCTCTCACTTCCAATATCAGCAGCAATGTTTAAATACATTGCTAATACTGCACAGGATGCACAGGCCACAAAACCCTACTCTCTAGGAAATAAAACAAGAGAATCTGAACTTTAATGAAAACCCCTTACCTCTAGCAAATCTGCTAAATAATATAACTAGAATTGTTTCTTGACCACTGTTCTCTGCGAATAAGAAAAATTATAAAGAACAGAGCAGAAACATATCTGGTGGTAATAAACTATTATCATCACTTGGCCAGACATGTAGGTTCACTTCTGTCTGCTATGCCAGTAAATCCAAAGTCTGGACAAGAAAGACACAAATCACCAGAGAACATTACAGCTGAAGATATTTTACCTTACTTTGGGAAAGGGTTGTTTATTAATATTGATATTTACAGACAACAAGGATTTTTTTTTTTAATTAATCATATAGGCAGAGTGCTTTGGATTGGAAGGGACCTTAAATGACCTTGAAGTGTCCCTGCCATGGGCAGGGACATCTACTACTACATCAGGTTGTTGAGAGCCCCATTGAACCTGGCCTTGAACATTTCCAGGGGGAAGGCATCCACAGCTTCTCTGGACAACCTGTGCCATAATAACAATATTAAGTGTTTTATGAGGCCTTCCAAAGTCTGAATAGCATCTGATTTTAATGGACATTTTCTTTCCGTGTTCAAGAGCTTACAATTAGATTTCAAGCACTTCAATTCATGTAGAGACACATTGCAGATTCTAGTCAGACATTTAAAGACATGTTTTCCCATACAACATTTATTAACTTTCTGTTTAATAGTTTATATCTGGAAGCATCACTGATGAATACTTTAAGTATGTTGCTATGTTTGTTGACAACCACAGGAATTTTTAACAGACACACTCAATTTCTTCAGTTAAAAAACCCGACATATATATTTTCAAGACTTGTGTGAATGCATGTACACATATATGTATATATGAGTCAATTAAAAATTTCTGCAGGAAAATGTACTATAATTTTCTGAAAAAGAGCGCAGACATAGTGCTAACTAGTTTTTAACTGGGAAAAAAGGCATTGCTGAATTCAGTGTAGACAGAACAAATGATATGGATAATATTAGGATTTTGTCACATTGTCTACCAATGTAAATTATTCATATTAGTTGAGATTTTGGCAAGCTTTTAGGAATCAGGATTAAATTTTGCTAAGGCAGCTAGTCAATGTGTCATAAAGAAACACATGATCTTTCACCAAGCTAAAGAATCACAAAAATCAAGCACTCTGTCTTGAAATTTCAGGTGAGTGTTTTGTCACTGGTACCAGTTATTACCAAAGAAGAGTTACACAACACAAAGGACCCACACTAACCAAACTGTACAGCCCCTGACAATTTTGGCTCCTTTTTTTTGACTTAACAGACACAAACATCTTCATAAGATTCTGGAATAATAACAATAATACATAATTTTAGAGCTTGCAAATCCCTCAAAGTTTCACTGTCTGTAAAAATAAACCCATAAAAAGTTATCAGATCAATATTTGGACTTAGATGCAAAGATGAATGCATGAAATCACAGGAACAAATACTGAAAAACATACCATGCCACACATCTCCCCCTTGTGGAAGGAATCCCAGATATTATTAGATTAGATGAATCACTAGGGCAACTGCTCTTGAAAAAAATACCTTTCCAGAGCTACCCAGAGGATTTTTCTTCTCCTCTTTAAAGATCTCTATTTCTGGATGATTCCATGTACTTGGATATTTGCTTTTGCTGGGATAAGCTACTTGCTCAAAACGCTGAGTACTGAAACAAACACCATATGTTTCTTTTCAATCCCAATCCTCTGGTGATCTTTCTGTAAAAGAGAGGGTCTCCCTATGCATTTAAAATAATTCCTCATCTGCCTCACACTGAGGAAGCATTTCTTATTTCATTAGGCTTAGATACTCAAAGGGAAAAATATGAGTAACAATACAGGGAATACTGACTTGGGAGAAATTCCATTCAGGAAGGAGTTGAAGAACTCAAGTGTCATACTCATGACAGTCTAGTCCAGTAACTGAAAACAATGGACATATTTCAGTAGTAAAATCCCAGAGCCAAGTAATCAAATATAAAGATGTTTCAGTATTGAGCACACTTAAAGTTGTGTTTCTTAAGAATGCAACTTAGGAATGTAATTAAGAAAAACAATTTATAACAGAAATTCAACAACTTACTATAAATTCAAAAGGTTGTGCCTAATACCCACGAGATCAACTATAACTCCATTCCACTTTAGAAGCTCCCAATCTGAGGCTTAGCATCCTGAATGACAACTAAATGACTTGTTTTTATCACCCAACTCCTACTGCACATGGTACAGCAATAAAAAACACTCAAAACATTTTCTTGTCCTTGACAAAGTATTTCCCAGATTTTTTTGGATTTAAAACAGTGGTGTAGAGGTCAACATCCTTATTTACTCTTCTAAATATAAAATAGAAATTGGGGACATTTGGACTAAGTAACATCAGAATGAAAAAAAAAAAATATGAACCACATCTCCTGTGTCTGAGCCTATTGAATTGTACTGCCTGGGAAATCACTGTAAGTTTTATTCTATACTTTTTATTTACACAGGCAAAAGATCATAGGAAGAGAATCCTTTTGTGGAGACAATGTATCTGAATGTATGGAAATCCACTATAGACACCAACAGTTTTCATCTTACGGACAAACCCAGAAGAGGGATAATTTCACAAAGTGTCTTTGTAAAATGGTATCCTGAAAAGAGACAATATTGTGTCAGTCAGAAACAAAATTAATTTCCTTCTGAATGGTGCAGAATTTATATAAGGAGAATGAGGTAGGTCCACAATGTCTGATAAAGCTGATATTTTGACTTCAAGATGTTCAGAATACTAGGCACAAGAATGAGATATTGCGCAATTTCTCAGTAATCATTGAAATAAAATTTTGGTTCTTTCAGACTAGCCAGCTGTACAGAGAACCTGCTAGCTGGAACCTCTGGGAAGAAATATTTCCTGTACCATTTATTCTGATCACCTTCAGAAAAAAAAAAATACAATTTCAAAAACAAGCTTTTCTACTTCTGGCTCCCTTTTACACGGGAGGTTTTACAGTCTTGCTAATGACTTTCAAAACTCTTGATTTATGCGGAAGGGTAATTGGATGGATATTCATTATAAACATCTTTCAAAAGTTGTAGATCATGTGTACAATTTAACATAGGTGGTCATAAAACAATGCACTGTCAAGGCTGCTTAGAAAGCAAACTTCAAAGACTACCCAGTAAGGTTTTTGCTGTCTCCAAATTCTGTGCACAGAAAACAGTAAATTTCCAAATAGATTTATTTGTTAACAGCTTAAATTCTTTCCTCCCATATGTTGTTTCCTTCATAATTAATTGTTTAAGAATATCAGACTAAATAACAAAATGTCAAAAGTCTTTTTGTAATCTCGTTTTACCATATACCAGGACTATATTACAACAGAACAGAGAAGGAGTATTTTATTATTTAATATTCAAGCTGTTTTATTTCTTGCTGACAGACAAATATTTTATCTTGTTCAGGAAGACTTTTATTTGTGAAAAAGAAACCTCCCTTGAAAAATTACTATCCGGTGTTTTCCTGGATCACCTGTTTCAAACCTTCGGAGGCAAATACTTAAAAAGTCAGAAGTCTCTTCCCTATTACTTTTTCTAGGAGAACTCATTTACTAGTAGTAGCCAGTATTTCTTTCATCAGTCTGGAATTATACAGCAGCTGATCAACAGGTGTATCATAGATCACCATTTCAACACAGAATTTTTATTCTGCTTCTGAAAAATGCAGACACTGGTAAGCACTACACCAAAAGTTGTTACACTCTTGATTTAAAATTCCTTCCAGAGATGCAGTGAGAAATCTTAGTGAACACTGCCTTTTTGGGAATGAAATATGACAGAAAACTGTAGCCAAAAAAAGCTACCCCTAAACCAATTGTTTTTATGACATAACACTGGTTTTATGACTCTTCTATATTTTCCTTCCTACTTCCATGCAGGCAAACCCGTACAGGCAAGCCTGTCAACACACTCATCTCCCTACATCCCTCTGGACTCTTGTAACCCAGCTTTGGTGACAAGAGGTGACTCCCTGAGATTGTTAGAGTCATGATGGGAGGAATAATTAAGCGTGCGCCCCAAGCATTTTTCTTGAGAAAGTATTGCAGTGGAAATAGATTATTTTTATGTACTGGTTGCTGTGGAACAATAACATAGGGTGCTCCAGAAGGAGGAATATGAGCCAGAAGTCAAGGAGACCCCTCAACCAACTTCTCTACAGACCCGGAGTACCTGGGCAAGATTAGTTAGAAGAGGTCCAAACATCCAGGGATCAAAAAGCAAGGTGAGATCCAGAGCCAGATGCAGGAAAACTGCAGGAGCTCAGGCTGAGCAGAGAACAAAACTGAATACAACTACTACGACAGCATCAGCCAAAGAAGGAGCCAGTGCCCCAGGCAGAGCTAATACACAGCCCCATGGCACATGAGTGTGGGAACTGGGGGACTCTCAGGCCAGGCTGGTCAGGACCAGTAAACACTATTAGTGCCCCGAGGGCCCTGACACTGAGCAAGATCTTGTCGAGTAATGTCACCTCAGAGGAGGCAAACAAAGGCTTTGGAACTGAAGCTTTGAGAGGAAACTGCTCAAAGTTCATATAACTTGGATGTCAGCTGATCTGAAATAAGTTATAATGAAACTGAGAATCTGTATATGGAAGATGCCACTTTTGCAATTCTGCTGCCTCTAGAGGTATTCCTCCTGTGAGCCAGTCAGACAGTGATTCACTTCACAAACACACAAAAGACACAATATAGCTTGTCTACAGAGTGTTGACTATTCTTCTTAGATTTCAGTCAACAAAGAATTATTAATACAATTGTATCTTATTTCAAGTACAAATGCTGAAAGCTGCATGTGTGATCCAAGGAAAGCTATTCAGCATACAGGCTACGTGAAGTTAACA
Source organism: Cinclus cinclus (assembly GCF_963662255.1). Lineage (NCBI taxonomy): Eukaryota > Metazoa > Chordata > Aves > Passeriformes > Cinclidae > Cinclus > Cinclus cinclus. The sequence goes on along the minus strand of NC_085048.1, from coordinate 99,056,120 downwards.
TGCATCTCCTGAACATGCCAGAAGTGAGAGAAATGGCTTGACTGCAGGCCCTGTGGGAGATCCTGGACAGGCTTGAACTCCTAGAAGGCCATTGCAAATTGAAAGTCTCCTTGGATTTCTCTGATTTACAACTCAGGCAACCACCACTGCCTTGAAGCTCTAAGAAAAAGTACACAAAGCTGCTTTGACCTCTCTCTCCGATGAAGCAAAGTCCCACTGCCCAAGAAAAACACAGAGAGGAGTTTGTAGGATTTATTTTGTTTCCAAAGAATTGGTGGGATTAGAAATGAAAAATACATTTTAAAAATCTCTCAGCTAACTGCCACTCAAAGCTATGGATTTCCTGAGCTAAAATTTTGTGTCATAATTTAATTCCTTGCACCTTCCTCTAGTGATATCAGAAGAATGAAAATATTTCTTTTTCTTATTCCAATGGAAGCTTGCAGAGAAGATTCATATAAGTCTTATTTTTCCCCCATTTTATCATGTCAATTCCAGCTACAAAAAAAAAAAAAGCAAAAAAAACCAAACAAACAAACAAAAAAAAATAACCTGAACTTCTAAACTGTGATCTTGTTCAGATGGTATTGGAAATCTTTGACTGAAATCATCAGTGCTGCAAGTATCTCTGTAGTGAAGCATTAGAAAATTGACTGCAGGCAGAGACAAGACTGTTGCTCTAATTCTCAATATTTGAAAACCCTGCAGGATCCATCTTGTGGGTTGGAGTCACCAATAGCCATCAAGAGGTTAGCACTGGGGGTTTCAGGAGCTATTCCCACTTGGGGAAGGTTTACTTCTGGGATACCAGCCACAGCTCACAGTCCTCCCCCTCACTTCCCAAGATCAACATTCATTTCCCAGGTTGTCTGTCAAAGTGTCAGCATTTCAGTTGCCTGAGGCTGTGAAGTGCTGCACACAGTGTGACACAGGGGCAGCAGTTGCCTCTATTTAAAAAAATAAAATAAAATAAAATAAAATAAAATAAAATAAAATAAAATAAAAATAACAACTCCAAACATCCCTAATATAATGAAATTGAGGTGTTTGGGCTCAGTGCTGAGTTTCTGGAGTTTATGCTTGTGGGATGGCATCCAGGGGCTGCAGAATCTGTGGATTCCAGCATTAGGAGGGAAGGGTCTGGCAGCCAGGGCAAGAGAGGGCAGCAGGGCAGCTCCTGAGCTCTACTCTGTGATGGGCATCCCCCTGAAGGAGAAAGAAAATTCATATTTTGGAGGAGGTAGAGTTACCAGAGTTACCCACACCCATACAAATAACATAATTAAGCTAACAGACTAACATAGCATGTATTTGACAGGTAAACACTTCTTTCTTTCCTTCTTCCAGCAATGATTCGTCTTCTTCTTCTTTCTTCTTCTTTTTCTTCTTCTTCTTCTTCTTCTTCTTCTTCTTCTTCTTCTTCTTCTTCTTTTTCTTCTTCTTCTTCTTCTTTTTCTTCTTCTTCTTCTTCTTTTTCTTCTTCTTCTTCTTCTTCTTCTTCTTTCTTCTTCTTCTTCTTCTTTCTTCTTCTTCTTTCTTCTTCTTTCTTCTTCTTCTTCCAGGAGAGACATCAACCTGTAGGCATCTCTCCTGGGACCTCTTGATAAGAAAGATTTCTCTGGAAAACTGAGAAGTTTGAAGAAGCAGGTCCATGGTAGCAGGTCCATGGTAGGATAAACCAGTGATGACTAAATTTTGCCTTAAGACATTGTGCCATTTATTGCAAAAAATCCAGAGAAGACAGTGTTTTAGTAATTTAGATATTTTATGTGACATAAAGTCTGTTAAACAAATTCTCTGCTACATCTTAACTTGTTCATTTCACACCTTCAAATAAATTGGAGAAAAATTGCACCCAGCTGCTTTCTGACCTAATCCCCAGTAACATACCTTACCAGGAATCAAAAAACTGTCAAAATACGCTAAAGGGGAGAGTGGAACACCTAGGTTCTACCAAATGCACAATATTTTGCTGAACAAACCAAGTATGACCCATAACAGTTTACTCTGAGCAAGAGTGAGGAACTTCAGAGTAGCCTGAAAGTATAACTTAATGCCACATGTCATTCATTATTGGCAAACTGAGAGTACTTCACATTCAAGTAGAAGTATGAGCATGCAAAAATTTTTGGTTCTAAATGGTAGCATTTTTTTCAAGCTGTAGTATTTAAATGAAAACCTCTGCTTAGTAAAATATTTGGAAAAGAAAACACACCAGAAATATCTGTAGTTATTCACAGAAAACATGCTTTATAAATTTGTTTTTAGCTGAGATACCATAGAGTAAAATTACTTCTATCAAAAAATAAAAAAGAAAAAAAAGAAAAAAATTAAAAAAAAAAAAAAAGAAATAAAAAAATTAAAAGAACCTGTGAAAAAACATCAGTGACTGGCAATAACTATAATTACCAGCCATGGAAAGTTCCTTTTTGAAAGAATGGTTTAATGGATTTGGATTACTTGCCTCAGAAAGGTAAGAAGTAAGAAGGTTCATGACAAAAGCATATAAAACGATAATTGGTGAAGAGATGATAAGAGAGAAACTCTAGTTCTCTTTTCAACAAAGGAGCAAGGAATCACGTAGTGAGACTGAAAAATGGGAAGTCAGGATGAAAAGAAATACTTTTCAGAGAATGCAATTTAAGGCTTTAGAAATTTACTGCCACAGCCTGCCTTTGAGGCCAAGAGTTTAAAAAAATGTCATAGAAACTTTCTTACTTAATTAGTAGGAAGAGTGTATAGATCTAAATAATGAATGATAATGCAGTTTTGGAAAAGTTAAATATGTTCTCTAGGGAGAACACTAAACAGGGTATATGTCCTATTCCATATTCTTGTACTTCTACAACAGATTTGGGTTAGTATTTTGTAAGATAATAAAGTTTAAGAAACTTTAAGTTTAATAGTTATTTAAGTGCTGTATTTTTCACTATTTGCATAAAGATATGATTTTTTTTTTTCCAGAGAAAGTAGAGATAACGTCATGGTATAAATGAAAAAGTACTGACTAAAGAGCAGTTCCACTACAATTTCAAGTAGCCTAAAAGGATATTTTTGCAGTGTAAATTATCTGAAGGTTTTTTTGTGAGTCAGGAAAATTTTAGGAGTTTTTCCAGTGCAATATGCTCATGGACCTTTATAGGTTCTCATGTCTTGCAATTTTGATTAATAGTTTTTGTTTTTGTTATCTTTTCAATAAGGTCATGGACTTCACCACTTGTAGTCATTTACCTTATATATTGATGCAACTTGTAGCACGTTCTGTCTATATTTCTCTAACACTGCAGCATGCATAAATCAGTCTGAGGAGTTCTTTCTGAAATTCTTACAAGTTTTGTGAACTTTTGGATTGATTCATTTGAACTTCAGAGGCTTCCTTTATTGATTTTTATTGAACATTTTTTGCAAGAAAATATTTCATATGTGTTTTCTAAAATGTTCTTGAATTCCAACACTGATTTGTGATAAAATGCTGAAATATCATTCTGTGGTCCTGCATAAGTGCAGTATTGACATTACTCTCTTTTCCTTATATTTATAGATTCATTTATGACAGGTTTTGGGTCTCATCAAAGTTCACAAATGTTTTGACTTCTCAACGTGGTTGGAAAACCTCAGGAAACACTATGGAGAATCAGGATCAACATGAGGAGTATTTAAGACATGAAGGTGACCTGCTTTTCTTGTCAACTAACAAAGTAAAATGCCTGTAAGAAAAATATGGTCAAAACAATGCAATCTTATATTTTTTTAAAAATTGTCTAGTGTGATTTCTAATGTGACTGATGTATTCATGATTCATTTATACTGTTGTATGCCTTATTAATCATTAAATTCTACCTCAACATGGATGCATAAAATATGATTTGATGGAAAAATAAAATCTGATCAAATACTAAAATGAATTTTAATTCTTCCCATCAAGATGCTGAATTAGTTTTAGATTTAGTCTGTGCATTCAATAAAATGATTAAAACCCAAAATTTGTTTGAATGTTGATTCATCTGCTTAAGATGGTGGAGCAATTTGACCCAAACTAATTGACAATTATATGGAGAGCAGTGGGATCAATCAAGATACCATTGTAGTATTTGCAGTCTATCGTGTATTTAACTATTTTTCTTGAAACAGCAAGAATCATAAGAAAAATGAGAATAGAGACATAGGTGGAATATTTATTATGTCTAAATATTTTTTTCCTGACATACATGTATGAGTGTCACTCAGTAACAGTATATTTGGAACACCTTTACTGTGGAATTGTTCACTGGAATTTTCCACTGTTATTAAATGTTTTTGACAGAAATGCTGCATCATGTACAGGAGCGTTTCGTGACAGGTGTGGTACTGGCACTTTGGAAATGCACATGTACGAGCTGAATGGTTTAATGAAGAAGCAACCATTTATTCTGGAAATCTAACAAGCAAATGGTCCCTAAATCACTGATGATGTGCCTTAGTGCATAGTTTTGATGGTAATTTTATAAGATATTTGTCCTGGGTTCCATATCTCAGTCCTTGTTTTATGGTTGGTGTGTTATCACTTAAGTAGAGTGCAAGAACAGAAGAAAAATGAAGACAGCCTTGTGCAATGAAAGATAAGGTTTAATGGCCAAAATGAATATGAACATCAGAAACAAATGTGCTGAAGTTTATGGCACTATCATTTTGATATGAAGACAAAGCATTCCATGGATCTTTCCCCACTTACAGTCTACAAGCAATATTGAACCAGCATGCACACACAAAATTCAGATGAAGTTAAACCATGAGCTCCTATACTTCAAGCTTTGTGTCCATGGTTCTGGATTTGATTCCCAACAAATTTTCTCTGATGGAGTTATACTGATTTTAGAAAATAATAATTTAATAATTTAAGCTAGGACACAGGACTTCAAATATTTAAAATTTTTAAATTTTAAGGGTTCTTTCCATTCACAGTGCCAATTTTTGACCACTTTTGAACTCAGAGTAAAGATTTTCCTTTGCAACTGGACTAGTATTTTGATCAGAGCTTCACTCAAGCTTAAAATACAACTTTATTAATTGTGATATTATTATTTCATGTTTTGGGTTGTTTTCACCAAGCAGTGAACAAAACACTGTCCATGATGAATCTCAAAAAAAAGGAGAAGGTTCTAATTGAGCCAGGTAAGGGAAGAATGAATCACTGAATTTAATGAAAAAACAGATAAATTTATTGAGTCTTTAAGTCTTGAAGTGCTGTCTGAGAGAAACACCATGCAGGCAAGCTCATGTAGAGAGGAATTTTGTCCACTTGAGGTGGGTGAAATTGTTCTGTGTGAAATTAGAATTCTAGTGCAAGCAGCTAATGATTAACCAGCCGATGAGACATTTGAAGGAGGAGGACTCTCTCTTTAGAATTAAGCTGGAAAATATTAGCTAGCCAGGTGTATCATGAACAATTATAATCCATTAGTAATGAGGGGATATTCAGTTTGGAGGGGGCGTTAACGGATACACAGTGGGATTCCTAATCCTGTGGGAAAGAAGTCCATTAACTCATCTTTTTAATTCACCTCCCATTAAGCTTTATTCATAATACCATAAATTATATGTTAGTATATCTCACTAACTGTGCAAAAACTATATCAAAACTGTAATTTAATGAGAGATCTTAAACATTTGAATAATCTTACTGAACTTCCTGAGTTTATAAGGATTCTCAAATTTAAGCATATGGGCAATAACATACAAACCTCTTCCCACATAAGCGCTTTCATTCCCCTCTGTGTTTCCAGGTATTAACTCTTTTTTTGTTTGTTTGTTTTTATTTTTTTGTTGTTTTCTTTTGGTTTTTTTTTTTGTTTTGTTTTTGTTTCTTTCAGTTCTCTTCCAAGAGAGATTTTGTGTTCCTTAAAATTTTTCTGATGTCTTCTTCATTTTACTCTTTGTTGCAGACAAAGGAAGAAACTGACTTTTCCTCTTTCCTTCCAGAAGTCTTTTCCAGCTCTTAGAACAGCTGAAAAGAAGCAGGAATACCATATCACCACTATGAACTCCCAGAAAACCACAAACTGCCCTGTAAGTCTTTACAGAGCAACAAAAATAGAAAAGCACTATGAGCTATGTAAAATATTTTTGGAGTGACCTGGAAGATACACATCTATTTCAAGCAGAAAATACTACAATTCTGCATGAAAACCAAACCGAACCAGCCAACCAACCAACAAAAAAAACCCCAAACCAACAACTCAGCCAAAGCTGTATTTCTTTGTAAAGTCAGTAAGCTTTCAGTGTTTTAATTCTTTTTTCAGATGGATTTGAAAACATAAATGGTCAAAGGTCCATGCCTATTGGCTCTTAAGGTGTAAAGGAAGACAAACTTACTGTCTTCAAACAAATGATGTACCCACTAAAATGAGAATTTAAGTCTCACGTTTATAATGTTTTACTTTATGTAAAAAAAAAACACAAACAAAAAATTATTTACTTTTTCCTTGGTATAAAATATTAAGAATTAGAATAAAAGTAATCAAAAAAAGAAGTACTTGAAAACCAGTAGGAAAAAAATGTTCTCATCCATAGAATTAGTTTTGCTAAGCAGAGAAATGGTCCCTTTGAAATTATTCTTTGGCCTCTCTAACTAATTTTGCTATTCCCATCGATTAGAAGGAAAAAAGTTAACTGCTGTTCAGTAACCAAATTTAGCTAGTCAGATGCTTTTATTTTGTTTTATACATGAAGAAATGCATGCACCAGATTTATACACAAATGAGATAATTAAATGAAATCTTGTTTAACAGGACTACATATCAGAAATTTAGAGTGAATCTAGAGTGGAAGAGGGAGGGTCAGAATCCTCCCTGTTCATGGGAAGCAGGAAGTTTTTACTGCTTTGAACCAGGAAATTATTCTGTTTCTGCAGGGTTTCCCAACAGGACCTAGAGCTACAGGAATGAGTCAGGGAAAGGAGGCACAGGGTTTGATTTAGCAAGTGTGAATGAGCTATGGACCCTGCTGGGAAATGTAACTACATCTTCAGACGTGTTGTTTTTCCTGCTTGTCTTTTTTCTTCATCTGACAGCCATGCCTGAGCCAAGTAGTTCTGTCATTGTGAAAAGGAGCTCCTTGTGCAGTTCCTTGTGTTGACAGTGTTTCCTTGAGCTTAAAATGCTTGTGAAACTCCAGTTTTAGACGAATGTTGCTTATCTCTGTGGTCCATGAATATTCGATAAGACTGATTTTTACAGGTTTTTTCTAACCTCTCTTTCTTCTAAATAACTGCAGAGAGTGAGCAGACAGTGATTCATACAGCTCTATGTGATTGTTGTTGGAGATATAAGCTTCTTAGATCATGGATTTTGTGTATGGTCTATAGGAAGAGGCAACATGGTCCAATGGGGATGATAAAGAAGCTGGGTGAGTCCTGGAGAACAAGACACAGAAAAACCTTTCATGCTGAATTTTACTGAATATCTTTTCTGATCTGCCCTGACAGCTCTGGATTCCATGGGACAGTCTCACACAATTCCCACTCTCCATTAGCTGGGTATGAAACAGACAATTTCATTAACTGATAATGTTATCAAATCATAATGCAGTCTATTACCTGGGGTAATACCTGGGTCTCCTTGTGGCATTTAAGCTGTGTATTTTGCTATTACAATCCCATGCAACAAAATTTCTCCGTACAATAGTCAGCAAATCAGATTCAGTTTGTCCGGCTGTTCCAGCTCCTTTCATGTGGAAATATGAGAAGGAGATGATTTATATGTTTGTTATTCTGATCACGAGTTGAAGTATTTCTTGTACATATTCTTTACTTCTCTGAAAAACTCTCCTCATTCTTAAACTTGCAAGCCATTTCAGCGTTCTTAGTAATAGCAGCAATGATAGCTTTAGAAAAAAGAAGTTAAACCCCTAACACT